>NW_015505979.1:395737-414045 GCF_001515645.1 Sinocyclocheilus grahami | reverse complement strand
GCTACAGCACAGCAGCTCTTCTTCTTGGTTTTCTCTGACGCACTAACTCTGCAGCAGCACTTCTTCTTCGTCGTCTCGTCTGATGCGCTCACTCAACCAAGCGTTCTAACCGCGCCCCTCCCCACCCCCCAACCATTCACATTTCTGTAGGCGGGAATTCTTTGTAATGAAATTCTAATGAGCCGCTTTGTGTTATCATAAAGCCCGGAAAACAAACGCTGTAGTCCAAAAAACGTTTGCTGTAGTTCTTGAAAATTGATTTTTTAAAAACGAAATATCTCCCTTTGGAGTGGACTTTGAGATTTGTAACTTTCTAGATCTTTTTTATGCCCAAACATACACACTACACACTGACTAAAATTAAAAAATGAAAAAGCATAATAGGACCCCTTTAAGGGGACTGCGCTTCGGCGTTTTTAAGATCTGGGACAGTCTTGCGCACTTACTTCCTGTCGCGCGCACGTGCTCTCAAGTGGCCAAGACCGCAAGTGTGGGTATTTGGACAAGGGGCGAGAGTGTGTGTGCGTCAAGTTTTCCCCTATATGCTCACCCAGGTGAAAAAAGTGCACTAAAATACACTTTATTTCAGTACATTTAGTACACTTCCATAATGTACTTAAATTGGTCTACTTTCATGCACTAATTTTGTTCTTAATATACAAAAAATCATTCTTTATTACTTCTTAAGATAATCTTAAGAACATCTAAGTGTACCCAACTGTGCTATTTTGAGACACCACGATTATGAACTAAAATGTGTTTTTAACATACTATCTCTGTATTAAAAAACATTATTTAGTTACCACTTGTAGTACACTTGAACCCATCTTTCATACACTTTTAAACATACTCATCATAGAAAATAGACTGATTAATTATTTAAAATATAGAAGAAGCAGCCAGAGACTCACCGCGCCTTCAAAATAATCCAACTGAGGTGCGTAGACCAAAAAAGTTTCCCAAAGGTGAAGAGCTTGAAAAAAGTCTGCACACAAAAATCAAAGAGTCACAAGCGAGATGAGAACAATATAAGCCATTTACTGAGTGAAACAAGGCAAACATTTCGGTCACATGTTGACCATTTTCAGTGCCAAGCTAACATTAGGTGCGTTCGATTTTATGCAGCACTGCGCAGACCAATCGGCGGCTGACTTGAAGCAGTGCATGCCGGTTAGAAATTTAGTCCAACTTGAACCGGCGCCGACGCTACGTCACTGTCACGTGTGGCATCAAAGTACCGCGAGAGCGTTTCAAGAGCAGCCGGCTGACTCAGCTGGCGCAGTTTCTCCAGAGCGACTGCAGGAGCGCTGATGACGACACAGCTGTTTCACGATTGGCCAAATTCACCACATGACAACAATGATGTGTGTTTCTAACATCTTCAAATCCAATACTGCTCATAAATCTGTGTTTTTAGAACATTAAAAGCTTTTTTACTGTAGTCGCAATGTTATATTGAGTCACGTTTATCATGAAAGCATATATACCCCCCCTTTATTAGTATGTAAATAGTATATATTCACGTTGAACTTTATTCTTGAACAGATGGCGCTGTATTAAGCAGTATATAAAAAGTGTTTCTGTTGCTCATGAAAACGTTTCTGAAACGTCTGTGTATTTGACAAATATTGCATTTAATTAACTTCATCTGTGATAGAGTATGCAAACACCGCGCGAGCGTCACTAACGGGAGCAGAAAGTGTCCGGCTTGACGGCTCCGTTTTCAACTCCGTCCCCGACTAAAAGCGGCTACCCTCGTTGACTGCCGTCTGTAGCCGTGCTTCAAGTCGAACGCACCTAATGTTAAAACTGGGAGCCATCTTAATTTGAGGAATCACATGATAATTAAAGAGATCACATGATCAATCAGGACACTGATACACTGATCCAAAAAAAAAAGTATATATATATATACACACACATATAAATACAAATTATAACATAATAAAAAATATTTTTTAAATAAATAAATAAATAGCCACAATGTGTGTATTATTTTAAATATACAAATAATATATAATAAATATATACAAAATGTATTCATAATGTATTGTCCACATACTTTTATACATTAAATAATTCATTCAAATGTATTGTAACTATGTTAATATTACCCTTTATATGATATACTTAACTACATGTTTATTTGGTTTACTTTATCTGACTACACTTAGTGCATTTATATTAAGTGTAGTTAAGTACCACAATTGGGAAAATGTGCTTATAACTAGTACATTAGTAATATATTTTTACAAAATCAATTAAATTTAAGTTTAGATCTATACAAAAGTCTACTAAGATTGAACTTATTTTTTAAAGCATTCAAAGCACAGTTTTAAGAAATACACTAATAAAACTTATTTATTTATTTATTTATTTATTTTTTGCGGTAGTACACTATTTCAATGCACTACAAATCTTTTTTGAGTATCTTAAAATTTCATATACTTTTTCAAGTGCACTGAAGTACTACTGAAGTAGAAATATAAATTTAATTCGTGTATTTATAGTGTAGAACTTTTAAAATTTTATTTAGCACAAAAAAAGAATGTACTACAAATGTACTTGCTTGTATTTAAGTATTTTTAGTGCATTCAAGTATACTTTATTTTTTACCTAATGGGTTTGTAATGTGAAGCATGATAGCTTTGTGCAGGAGCCCTGATCACAGTTTTGTGACAAACAATGTCTGACTGCTCATGAATTCTTGCATACTAAAACAATCATTGATCACAGATGAAGATTTAGTATTAACAAAAGTATTATTAATAATTATTTATATCAGCTACCAGAAGTAACTGAAGCAGAATTTATATTACAATGAACTAATCTGTTCGTAATTTCATATCATCGCTAAGAAATTATGTTTTCGTGGCCACAGAAAACATCTTTCTGATAGTACTAATGCATTAGAGCATGTAGCAAGATCGGCTCATTAAATTTACTTTGTCTACAAGCACTAACCACAAAAACCAAACTCATGAAATTTGTGCACAAAAGTTTTAACTAAACACTAACACATAACTAGTCTAAATAAACATATTGTCACGAATCCGGTCAACGAACTTTCCTATTCATTGACTCTCGCACTACACACTGTTGCACATCACCCCGGACTACATTTCCCATCATGCATTGCACTGATTGCACTCAGCACGAATTGCACACACCTGTTTACACTGATTGCACCCAGCTGTTTCATATCACTCCCTCACTATTTAACACTCACTCTGATCCCTTCCCTCTGCCGAGTATTGTTTCAGCATTTATCACTCTCCTAGAGATAGCTACTTTACGGAGTCCTTGTCATAGCCTTAGCCTTAGCCGTTTGTCTTAGCCTTAGCCTTAGCCTTAGTCGTTTGCCTTAGCCTTAGCCTTAGCCCTAGTCATTTACCTTAGCCTTAGCCTTAGCCTTCCCGGTTTCTGATTTTCGCCTGGTTCCCTGGATTCACCCCTTTTGTCTTGCCCCTTTTGATTCTATCTGCCGATCGTCGACCTGTGCTAGCTCTAGGACTATTCTTGTGTTTTGCCCACCATATACCTGTTTGCCCTCATCTGACCCATGCCTGCTGTATGACCACGTCTCTGTCTTCGTTTCAATAAAGCTCTGCGAATGGATCCGCAAGTCTCACGTCTCGTCAGCCCCGTAACACATATACACTCACTCACTCATATATACATAGGAAAAAGGCGGGGAAATACAAATGAATGAACGAAACCGTTAGAAACCAGAAAATGAAGCTATGGAAAAGCAATGATAAGGAGCATAAACCAATCAGTACCTTTCTAACAAAGGGGTCTACTTATACTTATACTAAACCTCTGTTTCGTTTAGTTAAATACACGATACTTCCATTGCCTTGGTAGTTGAACCAGCGTCCGAATGCAGTCTCGGATGAAAGTCTTGATGGTTTGATGGTGTTGAAGTTACGATCCAATTCTTCTAGGTTGAAGAATGATAGCTTCAAAGATGTTCTTCTGACTCAGTTGTGGTCGGGAGAGTTCTCTCAGGTAGAAAGTTTGGAGACCTGCTGGCGCAGGGGAGGTCCCACGGCATCACGGTCGGACTGAACGTATAAGAGCAGTAAGAGCAGAAGAAGAGATACGAGCGCAAGATCACTCCAACAGTGCGGATTAACTTCTGTGGAGGTCACACCTCCAGGAGGTCTGTGAGCCAATGGTAACTTAAACTTTCGGAGGGAAAGTTTACGATCCTTTGTCTTTGAACATGGTATTTTGCATATGTAACTGGATTGGGTGTTGATGCAAAGACTATTATAAATACTTATAATACAATTTTTTTGCATAGGTATCAATCTATAATACACACTATCATTTAGATAATCAAAATACTATTTCGTACATACCAAAAAATGGTATAGGTGAAGCTACATTAATTAATAGTTCTATCATAAAGCATGCATAAAACAGTATACAATACAAAAGACAATATACAAAAACAGCAATAATATACACAATGGCTTGGGGATATGCATGTTCATTCATAGAAAGGTTTGTATATGAATTAATGAAAGAAGTCCTTTTCTATGGGCAGTATGAGTCTGTTTCAAAGTGAATTAAGTGAGAAGGAGTCTCTCTCTACATTCCATTAGGTCGTAAAGTTTATATAGTTACTGTAGAAACCATTGCTCAGTTGTAGCTGATTCCATTAAAACAAAGAGACAGACATAAGGGCATTGCAGTGCATTTGTCTTTTACGCTCTTTTCTTCAGCTATGGTCTCTCACATTTACAGTAAATACATTCACATACCTCCATCTAGTGGCTAGACATATTCAATTCCTTTTGCAACAGTTACTGTGGTAACCAGATGTCTATTCTGTCCATTTCAGTTATTTGCATTCGGGGGAGGGTCACATAGACCCTCATGATTGGCTTGTTGGGTGTGGGTTGTTGGATTATTTGTTAGATATAACAAATAATGATGTGTCTGATTTTTCCAGCCATTACAGTGTGTTGCAGCATTATTGTTGGGTCTGAAATAAAGCATTGACCTAGAAAAAGTTTGTTTGCAAAGCTTATGTTGTGAGATGTACTGTTCATTCGTTTGTAAACCAGTCACAATTGACCAAAAAGACAAATAATGTCCTACTTATAAGGAAAATATCACATAGAATGTTTCAAAATGTAATAATAATCAGATAATAATCAAACTTTTCTGAAAACAAACTTCTTAATGATGGTCAAAAGCTGCAATGAATGGGTAAGTGTTTGATGCATTACTTTTGAGATGCTCTTGTGTGAGCATATTTAATCTTTCTGGAAATCTATTCTTAAAATTATTCACACATGTTTCTGCAGACATGCACTGTGACAATGTAGCATTTTGTTTTGTTTTTCAGTTGTCACAAATGGTTTACCTTAAATCTCAAATAGTGTATGTAATATAAAGAAATAGGGAGTGTTTCTCGTGTTCCTAAAAAGAAGATGAGGACTTATTTTAGTTGGCAACCTTACTATAGATGTTGTGTGGATTAATTATTATATTAATATAGTTTTATGTTAATTAATGTTTTAATGAAGTTATGGAGCTGACCCTGGTAAGATTTTTTAAAAATTAAATCTGGTTTAATAAGTGTTAGTTTTAAAAGCATAGTAAAACCTGTTCTCTCTCTGGCTTGCCCTGCAGTGCTGTCCACACTAGTGCTAGCTGTGAGAAAGTACAAGACATTACGGCAGGAGAAAATGGCAACACAAGAGTTGGAAACAGTGGAGTTCTCAGATAAAATCTTGAGTTTTGCCATCCCAGAGACAGAGTCCACCCAAACAGTTCCTCTCCGGCACCCACGTCGGCGAGAGCGCAAGCTCTGTCGGGAGGAGGTCACCACCAGTATCCGCATGTCTCTGCGTCAGTCTCACCTCATTGGCCCAGAAGACACAGTCTTTCAACAGTTTATCATGGACCGGCTGGCTGAGGCAGATGAAGACCCATACCTTCCACCCTTTGACTGTCTGCACACATATGCCTTTGAAGGGACAGGGTCTGTAACGGGCTCACTCAGCTCACTGGAGTCTACCATATTTGACCCTTGCATGAGTCAAACTCATGATGCGGGGCCGCATCTCCTGCCACTGTCACCCTGGCTGGGAGCAGCAGCTGACGAGACCTCATTCTGACCTGAGAATAACAAAAGGATTCTAACGTTTTTTTTTAACATACCTACCAATACTGGAGTGACTGAACTGAAGTTTTTTAGGGGTCAAAACAAAGTAGGTTCTTGAACCTTATTCTTCTTCTTCTGCTACTACTACTACTACTTCTAAAACATTTTGGGAATCAGAGAATGTATATTGCAGAGCCCCTAAACTTCGTATGATGGCCCTGTATAGCACCAACATTCAGGTTTACATACACATGTCCATCTTTGGGTAAAGGTATAATAGTAATCAAATTTAAATTTTCGTTAATAATTCTGAAACTGTGTATAATGATAATGATGTTTTGCCTCTGATTCCTTGAGGTCTCCTGAACCTGTTGGTGATATACTGTTCCATTCTGTTTACAATTTTTTGAACATTTTAAATGTTCTCTCTCTTTTCCACCTAGTTCATACATAATTGCTGTGTGTAATCTGCAAACCCTCTTGACGATACATTATTAAAATAATTTAGATTATTGTTTAGAAAATTAAGAATATATTTTGGGTGTGGCTAATGAGGAGTGATGATATCTAACACACCCCAAAACAGCAATAATTTTGTAACATCTGAAACAAGTGAATGCGAGTGTAGATCCCTTACTGCTACTTCTGGTAAATTCTTCACTTTAAAAATTACAATTACACAAACATTCTTAGAATCTTATGAATGATACAATTGTGATAGTTATTACTACTTCATGCATACTACTAACATTTTTTCTTTGGATTGTATTCTGCAATTGTTCAGTAGGACAGTAGACATTATAGATTTGATACAACAAAAATATAGGGTAAAAATTTATTATCTTTGTTTGAAAATAGCAGTACGAAAAGCTCCAGTGCAGAGCAGCACAAAAGCCCTTATGCACATTCTGGGTACATGTGCTTATTTCAGTTTGTTTTAACATTTGAATGGCTAAAGTCTGATTACACTGTATTCAGCATAAACTGTGCTACATTAATATGTGAGCAGCATGTACAGTATGTACACATTTGTATTTCTGAGAAAATCAACTCACTGAAATAGAACATAAAACACATACTAAACATTTGTTTGCAAGAATTTTGAGTGCTGGATTTTGTAGTCTAGAGTTACAAAAGTATGTGATAATCATCATGCACACTAATTCACATAACAATACACACACTGATTTTTTTTTAGCCTTTATGTTAGAGAGACTGTATGTGAGGGAGTGTCAGTGGTCATAAAGATTAATGTGTTTCACACAAATCCAAAAGTTTGTTAAAGTTACTTACAAATGTTGATATTTAGATGAAATGACAAAATTGAGCAGAGCATAGCCATTACACATAACAAATAACATTAAATGTGTTGAGATTTAGTGGGGGTGGGGATGTGGTTGTGATTTGTGTAATTTGGTTCAGTTTACAGTTTATGTATTTGTCATCATTAGACATGAATGGGCTGCAGCATGTGGGTGGCATGCGTGCATATGTTTATCATGTTGACATAAGCCCTATTCGGACGGTAATTGTTTCTCAGGGGGACGTAAGGGATTTTCACCATTTACAGGGTTAGAGTTGGTGATTTTAATGCCGTCTGAATCAAGAATGTCTGTGTTTTTCTCTCACCACCCCCGTAAAAAGGATGAATAAAGTTACATTGTGGCAACACAGAAACTGAATTTCACTTTTCACTTTTCCGGTAGCCACAACAAAAGTTTGGTCATCAGATTATGTCACAGTTGCATAACAGTCACGTATTTTGGTTAGTTTGGAGGAATGTGACCGTTTTAGATGTTAAAGGTGACATATCATGAAGATCTGACATTTTTTCCAGTTTTAAGTGCTATAATCGGGTGCCTGGTGCATCTACCAACCCAGGAAACGTGAAAAAGATTAACCCAGTAACTTTTTTTTGGTAAGCCTTTTTCTGCAAGCGTCTGAGAGTGCGTCAGATTTCGCTCCCTCTGTGATATAGCAAAGGGATCTTATTATAATATTACTGCCCCTTAATCTGCACCTTTTCACCTAAGGCATCACCATTATGTCCCTATAAAACCCTATATCAGAAGTTTACATTTACATTTACATTTAGTCATTTAGTCATTCCCCAATTTGACTTACAATTGGGGAATACATAAAGCGATTCTTCTTAAAGAGGCAAACAGACACAGGAACTGCTCGCAATACCAAATTTCACTTTTCACTTTTCCGGTAGCCACAACAAAAGTTTGGTCATCAGATTATGTCACAGTTGCATAACAGTCACGTATTTTGGTTAGTTTGGAGGAATGTGACCGTTTTAGATGTTAAAGGTGACATATCATGAAGATCTGACATTTTTTCCAGTTTTAAGTGCTATAATCGGGTGCCTGGTGCATCTACCAACCCAGGAAACGTGAAAAAGATTAACCCAGTAACTTTTTTTTGGTAAGCCTTTTTCTGCAAGCGTCTGAGAGTGCGTCAGATTTCGCTCCCTCTGTGATATAGCAAAGGGATCTTATTATAATATTACTGCCCCTTAATCTGCACCTTTTCACCTAAGGCATCACCATTATGACCCTATAAAACCCTATATCAGAAGTTTACATTTACATTTACATTTAGTCATTTAGTCATTCCCCAATTTGACTTACAATTGGGGAATACATAAAGCGATTCTTCTTAAAGAGGCAAACAGACACAGGAACTGCTCGCAATACCAAGTTTTAGGCATTGTTCAAATAAGTACAAGCTAGAAAGGGAAGGAATAAATAAAGAGAAAGAAACATTTATTTTTATTTATTTTTTATTTTTTTAAGATTAACTTAAGTAGCGTTTAAAGAGATGAGTTTTCAGCTGTCTCTTGAACATTGTCAGGGATTCAGCATTCCGGATAGCGGTGGGAAGATCGTTCCGCCAGCCAGGAACTACACCAAGATTTCTGACCGAAGTCGATGGGGTAATTGTAGAAGAACCTAGCTGGATGGTGAAGTTTAAACTAATATGGCTTTAAAATGCATGATTAGCGTGAGTACGAGTTTGTAAAGTACAAGCTGTAAAGGCACAGCCCTATTGTGGAAAGGGGGCGGGGAGCAGCAGCTCATTTGCATTTAAAGATACATGCACGTGTTTCTGCTTCCTCTCAAAATAGGCATTTTCAAAATTATATAATACATGATCTGTGCTGTATTTTGAGCTGGAACTTCACAAACATTCTGGGGACACCTGAGACTTATATTACATATTGTAGAAAGTGGCATAATTGGTCACCTTTAAGATACATTTTTGATTTTTACCAGTTTCCATGGTCCACTTTATATTAACTGGCCTTAACTACTATGTACTTACATTTAAATTAATCATTCGGTACAATGCACTTATTGTGTACATACATGTTTTTAAATTGTACTTATATTTTAAAAATACCTGCATGTAATTACATCTGTAATTATATTTATAATTACACTGTTGACCCATCCCTTACACCTTAACCCAGTCTTAAACCTACCCATACCACCAAACCTGTACCTAACCTTATCCGTTTCCCACCTCAGTAGCAACAAAAGTGTTTTGCAATACACTATGAACACAATAAGTACATTGTACTTATTTTTTTATGTAAGTACATAGTAGTTAATGCCACTTAAAGTGGGACTGTTTCCATAATGTAACCCATACAGATACTTTCATTTTTCATATGAGAATAAAGTGTTGTGAAATTAAAGATGGTGTAGAATATGATATGGTATAGTAGAAACATTTGGAGAAAGATTCATAAACCCTTCATATGCTTAGCTGTGTCTGGATTATTGTCATTGTTGTCAGCTTGTTGACACTGCTGACACTATAAATCTGGATATCACTAAATTATGCTAAATATATCTTTAGATTTACTCTACAACTACTAATGAACTACTAATGTAAAATTACTTTGTTACTATGGCAAGAGATTATCTGTCCTTACTGAGCTAAAATATAGAATGTTATATGAGATATAATAAAAGAAAATAATAAAAAAGAACATGAATGAATGAATATCCCTTACACACCTGTGCTGAATAAAAATGATTTCAAACTTCAGTCTCTGTTTGCCGTGTCACTTTTTTTCTCTTTCTTGCAGGACATAAACGCTACAGCTGAGATGATTTACACACACATACAGAATCGAGAACTGATGTGTCAGAATTTATTTATGTGGTTAATCCCTAGCAGCATTTTTCTGTCCACTGACTTTCCCTTAGGTCTTGCCAAGTCTTGACATTAACATATCTCTTTTGGCAATTGCTCATTCAGAAAATTGAATCTCCCTAAAAACCAGAGGCCTTGAAACATGAAGAGCAATTAAGGAACAAAAATACTCTTGTTTTGAATGTTGTTATAGTGCACAGACATACCTATGGCAAGTCATTTTATCATTTAATTTCCCTGTCCAATTCCGGATATCATGCAATTTTGACTTACTGTAGTTGGCATTAAAGATATCGAGTTATGCTATTTTAACTACTCATACTTCCATTAACCTACATATTTTTTGATATTAACAAATGAGTTTTGATTAGTTGGTTAGAAATTGCAATTAAAGGTATTTATAATATTGTACTAGATATAATTCTAATATATAATTGTCACGAATCCTGTCCGTGGACTTCCGTACGATTGCCACCAGAGGTCACCCTTCTACGTGGGAAGCGGTCCTGACACGATGATCGTCATCGCGGACAATGTGCGGCGCACCATCTCGATCAGGCTCCTGAAGTCCCTCTTCACCGTCTCCGTCTGCCATAGCTTGGTGTCGTTAGCCCCCGTGTGAAGCACGACCGCTCCAGTGCTCTCGTCGTCCTTCAGGATCGCGGGTATCTGCGCAGAAACATCGAGAACACGAGCACCAGGGAAATAGTGTGTGTGCACTTTACCTTCTGCTAACGTAGCACGGACGTGTCGGACGATGGAGTCTTCGATGATCACAGCATCGCGTTCCGTCTCGCGGAGGGGAGCGAAGCGGTTCCGGGTGGAGATCTCGAAGACCGGAGGCGGCAGAGGGGGAGAGGTCGTCACCCGGGGCCTGGCTTGCGTCTTCCGTGGGGGGTGCACCAAGGGTCCGTGGTGTCCCAGCCCCGGAGTGAAGGACATCTGGGAAGATCGCGTCCTGGGTGCACCGGGCCTGTGCAGAGAAACACACGGAGTAGAGGTGGTGGGAGAGTTAACAGCGCGCTGTATACTTACCCCGGACTTGTGAGCATCAGCCTGGGATGTTTCCAGCGCGGCTCTCCGCGCTCTCAGCTGGGTCTGCTTCGCCACCAGGTCATGGATCTGCTTCTCCACGGCCTCCAGCTCGAGCTGCACCGAATGCAGCTCGAACGTGTCCTCACCTGCACTCAAAGGTAGACACACATCCGCCATTAAAACAAGTAACAGTGAATAGTGTATTAGTAATGGAAGCGAGATTAGCGGCAACCACGCTGGCGATGCTAGCGGGCTATATGCTAATAGCGGACTCGGGAAGTCAAAAATAGAACTAGTGATAACAAGGCGCTCTGATTGTTTTTGTTGTAGAATACGGTGAGTGAGTGAGTGAAGTGAGTGAAGTGACGTGTGGCCAAGTATGGTGACCCATACTCAGAATTAGTGCTCTGCATTTACCCATCCAAAGTGCACACACACAGCAGTGAACACACACAAACCGTGAACACACACCCGGAGCAGTGGGCAGCCATTTATGCTGCGGCGCCCGGGGAGCAGTTGGGGTTCGGTGCCTTGCTCAAGGGCACCTCAGTCGTGGTATTGCAGGTGGGAGAGAGTGCTGTACATTCACTCCCCCCACCTACAATCCCTGCCGGTACGAGACTCGAACCCACAACCTTTGGGTTATGAGTCCGACTCTCAGAGTCTCAGGTTATACGATAGGTCACACGATATAGAAACGAAAATGGTGTATAAAATTGATTTTAAGATAAAAAATTAGATGACAAAGAATTAACTTGACGGAGCTCAAACTCAAAACACACGGCAGCAACAAACAGGAAGTGACGTCTGTTTTTTTTCCATCCTACATTTGCCTTTATTAAAAACATATATCTGGATGTGCACAAAAAAATCTTGTTACAAAATGTGCCCAAAATGGTTAAAAGGCTCAGAGCCTGTAGAGATTGTGGCCAGTAAATGATGCGGTGTTTGTCAGAACAACACTGTTTCTGACTATCATCTGTGGAAAATCTTTCAAAGACGCGTGGAATAACTGCACCTGCACCTGTCTGCAAACACTGAACCTGCAAGAGCAGACAGGCTAGCAATCTGCCAGAGATGAAGCTGCGCTGCTGGAGATCACCGCAGGAGAACAGAGTTCACAATCACAGTCACCTGACATTATCGTCCAATAGATCTGCAGTCTGTGTCAGAGATCACATGATATCTGTGCTGAGCCTCTCCTGTCAATCAAACCTGAAATACTTCTGAAACAAAGCAGAGACAAACAGCGCCCCAATGCATCACTTCAGGCGGGTGTTTCCGGTCTGGAAGTCTCTGCAGTGCAGCTCTGGCTGTTTGTGGGCATCTGGGCATCAGTTTTTCAGAGCCTATTATTGGTTTCTGTTGGATGTCTGAGTGTTGATGATCCTCAGTAGCTTCTGACCATTGTGCTCTAAGAGGACTGGTGGAGGGTCTGTGAGGTTTGTGGATGATTTAAGGATACGCAGTCTGAGATCTTACAGTCATCATGCTCTCAGTCCCATGAGTCTCCTGTGATGCTCTGGCTTTACTGACGTCTGCAGGATGAGCTCTGAGTCTCCGAGTGCGGAGCTGTGTGATCTGGGTGGAGGAGAGGGAGACATCGAACAGCCTGATGAAGAGCTGAGTCTCAACGTCTCTGCAGATTCTGCTGCGGGACACTGAACGAACCAATCAGGAGAGCTTGTGTCTCTAGTGATGTCATCGCTGCTGAAACTATGGCTGTGACTGCCTTCATCGTCATCTTCATCATTGCTGTGGTGGATTCTCATCACCTGCGGCTGCCGCTCCTTCTCAATAACCAACAGACGTTTGTTGTGCTCAATCCTCCAGCTTCTGAGTTCAGTAAAAACATCCCTGTGATCCCAGCTGCTCCACTCTTCATGCTCAAATGTGTGTTCAGGAATGAAGTTACTGATCCCTGTGCTGGGACGAGTTTGAGAGCTAGAGTTTTGGAGCTTTATTTTCTGTCTTCGAGCTCGAGCAGCCTATAGTGGATTCCCACAGAGAACTCGACCAACACCGTTGGTCAGATCGCTGGCCTCGTGGTTCAGGACGGTGATGTTGGAGCCGGTTGATCCTGGTCTTGATCCGCTGCAGGAAGTGAGAGGTCTGGCGCTGTCTGGACGGCTTCTCAGATCTCCAGGCCGAGCTGAAGCAGGTCTGACGCCGCTCTTAAACACATGGAGTGCTGCTGAGACAGTCTCCAGAAGCTGCTGTTTGTCTTTACCTGTGTCTGCATCTGTGAGCTCCAGGCCGTCTCTGATGGATTCTCTGAGAAGAGTCCAGTCCTGCAGTGAAGCTCTGCAGCGTTAAGGTTTGTCCTCTTCAACAGGAGCGTCATCGAGGAAGATCAGCTCACGCACTGCATACCTGTAGCTGTAGCCCGAGACCTCAGAAGCTCCTGGAGCGGGGCAGGTGCACACAGGGTTTCCTTCCAGTGAAAGTGTCCTGAGCGTCACACAACGGCCCAAATACCACAACTGAGCCTGATCTTCAACCTCGTTCTCCTCCAGATACAGCAGCTCCAGATCCTCCAGCAAACTGACTGGACTCAGGTCTGAGATGCTGTTGAATGCCGCATACAGCTCCTTTAAGGAGGAAAGAGCAGAAATCCCCTCCAGGTCGGTCAGACCACATCGAGCCAGACACAAGACCTGCAGGAGGGAGAAGCCGGTTCCCAGATCTCGCACGGATGAGATCAGGCTGTTGCTCATCTTCAGCTGTGTAAGTTTGGGCAAGTAGATTCCGAAGTTGTCCAGAGTCTCCTCTCGGGTGTCGACACACATCTCCAGTGACCACACTTCTTGTAACTCGTCTGATCCAGACAGGATTTTCAGTTTCTCCGCTGAAAGACTCGGATCGAGCAGCAGCTCTTCAGCAGCAGCAGCAGGTTTGGGAATCTGTCTTCGTCTCCGGAGGGCCTATAACCCTGAGAGACCGCAAGACAAGCCCACCATTGCACTAGTCACCACCTCGAGCTCTGTCCTCTGTGTTGCGCGCTCTTTTTGTATTGTGTCCACAGGTGAATGCAGTCAGAGCAACCACAAGATCACCCGACAGCAACACTCTACACTGCTCTATAAAAGTGATTGCATGTCTCAACAGGTTAAAAAAATCTCCAACATATATATATATATATATATATTATATTTTCCTGTCGAGAAAAAACTCTGCAAGTTCATAGTATCGAGTGAATCCCAAATATTCCATCAAATTCCTCCATCTTGTAAAAACACTGCCAATCTTTGCCCATGTTGTCTGTCTCTATGTGTTTTGACGCGCTTTTGAAACACAATCTTAATTAGTTTAATTTTCCAGATCCGCTAAACACCCTCTGGCTCCGCCTGCTACTGTAGCCACGCCCCAAACTCGCCACGGTATGCAAATACATAGACAGGCAGGGACGACCGTCCCAAAACTAGAAGTTTTTATTATTATTATTATTATTTTAATACTAAGAACATACAGTCTATGGCCAAGAACAATACTGTACAACAAGAAATTTTATTCAAAAGGAAAAAATAAATACAAAATAAATAAATAAATAATTTACAGAGTCCAATGCTATGATAAAATGATTCCAATTTATGCAACTATATTATGTGTGCTTACAGTGTTGTCAACTTTTACCTTTACTCTTAAGTCATTATTTTTTATTGTTATTATTATTATTTATATTTATTTGTTTATTTATTTTTGTGAGGTAAGTAAGAGAATGTTGTTTTGGAGTAAGACCATTGCATTTTATAAATGTGAAACTTTCGCGAATTATTTACGTAGTGTCCGCATTCTCTCATCTTCGCTCAGTGCTTCTCTATGTAGTGTACTGCGTGTCATGCACTCTATAGGGAATGAGATCCGGAGGACGCAGCGTGACGCATGCTGACCGTAGACTGTCACTGCGCATGCGCCGCCGCCGCTCGCATTTCCTGTTGGTGCTCTTCTCGTTCGGAGCCATGGCGCTGCTGACAGCGGGTACAGACTCTAAATATCTTTTATATCAGTCATCATACATCAGATCGGCGTCTGATGGAGTGATTGTGTGTGTTTGCAGTTTTCTCTTCTCTTCTCTTCAGTCCCGCGTGCGCTTTGGTGCAGGAGCTCGATGACACGTGAGATATTCCTTCCTCTAATATATTCTTTCGAAGTCATTTTCACGATGTGAGCAATATTATGAGAACTGAGTGGCGGCTCGCTGGGAACAGTCTTGAGTTTACTGCAGTATGAGTGAGGGAAAGCTGTGTACAGATCTGATCTGATGCATTGATGGAGTTCATATCCTTCATAAATGACAGCTGCATGTTCAGCATTTACTGATGCTGATATATTTCTCTTACAAACCCGCCTTGATTACAGCTGCTGTGCTTTTCATTAAACCTCATGACATTGCTTGACAAGTAGTTTTCATTTCTGTACTGATGAATTTATGAAAGTTTAAAAGCTGTTCTGTTTGAGTAAAAGTCAAAGGTTGTATTATATTTAATAAAAATATAAACAGATCAGTTTAATAAAAAAAAAAAAAGGATTTTCAGCATGCACATCTTCAACGTCATTTTCACGATGTGAGCAATATTATGAGAACTGAGTGGCGGCTCGCTGGGAACAGTCTTGAGTTTACTGCAGTATGAGTGAGGGAAAGCTGTGTACAGATCTGATCCGATGCATTGATGGAGTTCATATCCTTCATAAATGACAGCTGCATGTTCAGCATTTACTGATGCTGATATATTTCTCTTACAAACCCGCCTTGATTACAGCGCTGCTGTGCTTTTCATTAAACCTCATGACATTGCTTGACAAGTAGTTTTCATTTCTGTACTGATGAATTTATGAAAGTTTAAAAGCTGTTCTGTTTGAGTAAAAGTCAAAGGTTGTATTATATTTAATAAAAATATAAACAGATCAGTTTAATAAAAAAAAAAAAAGGATTTTCAGCATGCACATCTTCAACATGTTTGCATGATGTATTAATTTGTCATGGGCTCACTGCACTCACTGGAGAAAACCTGTCTCTGCGTCTGCTGTATGGCAAACATTATCACTCCAGTGTAAATCTATTTCAGTATTTTTGTTTAAATATCATGAGTGTATGTGCAAGATTAAATGCTGAAGGACAATGCAGAGCCAGAGCCAGAGAAGCACAGAACAGACAGAAGAATGAACACAAAATGAACCAAAAGTGTGTATTTGCAAGACGAGAGGTTGATAGAATAGAGCAATGCTTGGCTGAAGAAGAGAAGGACGGAACCGTAGCTCGACGTGTTCTGTTATAGTGGTGCACCACACGGGAGTCGAACCCACAACCTCGCGGTCTTCAGTGTGTCGATCCGCTCCGAGCCAAACACGGCTCCGTGTGAGAAGCCACACGATCGCACAACATGAGGAGATGGACAGAGTGCATTCAAAAGAGTCGTCAGGTAAACTAATATTTATTGAACAAAGGGTTCAAAAGTTATAGCCAACAGAAAAGTGAATTTTTGAACTGGTGGAGGTGGCACTATAGAGTTGGTCCTAGATCCCCAAATTTGGTCCGAATACTATTCAGGAGCATCCCAACAGGTTTTCTGTGTAGGGTCCATCGGGATCGTGGCATAGACTACAGCACGGGCTCCAGCGGTGAACGCCTCTGTTAACATCTCAGAAAGTGTAGTCGTGTCTCGTGAGCCTCAAACTCATTATTTAATCTGTGAATATTCAGTTCATGGAGTTATTCAGTTGATTGTTTCGAATGTGTGATCAGTGAGATTGCTTTCAATCGCATTTAATGCAGTCAACTCCTTTACTTCTGCTGAGAGCGAATAGCAGCTCAGAAATATCTATGGTATAGTGTAATTAGGGATGCAAAAAGGTAAAATTAAAGTAAATTTCAGAAACATTCCAGGATTTTTTGGAAAGTTTCCGGAAATGTAGCGGAAATATTCCACCCCTTTGCAACCTTAAGTGTAATTACATTTTATTGTGATTTTGTCCATATTGTACGTTTCAGCATCTATCCGAACTCTTTTGTACATGTAAACGTTACACACAGATCTGCACATAAACACTGAGAGCTTATCAGTACGGAACCGCTTCCAGTGCAGTGGATGCAGCACACTTGATAACTTTTCTGTTTCTATTGTAGGCTTCCCTGTTATTTTCTCCAGTAAATGCAAATCTTGTGTGTCCTGTGTTTTGTTCAGGTTTAAAGACAGCAGGATGGATGACGTTTGGCTGGTGGATGTGAGTCAAACACACATGATCTAATGTAAAGCTGTGTGAGTGTGTGAGTGTGTGAGTGAGTGTGTGGTAGTGTGTGGTAGTGTGTGAGAGTGAGGGAGTGTGAGGGAGTGTGAGGGAGTGTGAGGGAGTGTGTGAGAGTGTGTGAGTGTGAGTGTGAGTGTGAGTGTGAGTGTGAGTGTGAGTGTGAGTGTGAGTGTGAGAGTGAGAGTGAGTGTGAGTGTGAGTGTGAGTGTGAGTGTGTGAGGGAGTGTGTGAGGGAGTGTGTGAGAGTGAGGAGTGTGTGAGGGAGTGAGTGTGAGAGTGAGTGTGAGAGTGAGTGTGAGAGTGAGTGTGAGAGTGAGTGTGAGAGTGAGTGTGAGAGTGAGTGTGAGAGTGAGTGTGAGTGTGAGTGTGAGGGAGTGAGTGTGAGTGTGTGAGGGAGTGTGTGAGGGAGTGAGTGTGTGAGAGTGAGTGTGAGGGAGTGTGAGGGAGTGTGTGAGGGAGTGTGTGAGGGAGTGAGTGTGAGTGTGTGAGGGAGTGTGTGAGAGTGTGTGAGAGTGAGTGTGAGGGAGTGTGTGAGAGAGTGAGAGTGTGAGTGTGAGTGTGAGAGTGAGAGAGTGTGTGAGAGTGAGTGAGAGAGTGTGTGAGAGTGAGTGTGAGTGTGAGTGTGAGTGTGAGTGAGAGTGAGTGAGAGTGAGTGAGAGTGAGTGTGAGTGTGAGTGAGAGTGTGAGAGTGAGTGTGAGTGTGAGAGTGAGTGTGAGAGTGAGTGAGTGTGAG
>NW_015505979.1:381408-394362 GCF_001515645.1 Sinocyclocheilus grahami | reverse complement strand
GTGAGAGTGAGTGTGAGTGTGAGTGTGAGAGTGAGTGTGAGAGTGCGTGTGAGAGTGAGTGTGAGTGTGAGTGTGAGTGTGAGTGTGAGTGTGAGTGTGAGTGTGAGTGTGAGTGTGAGTGTGAGTGTGAGTGTGAGTGTGAGTGTGAGTGTGAGTGTGAGAGTGAGAGTGAGAGTGAGTGTGAGTGTGAGTGTGAGTGTGAGTGTGAGTGTGAGTGTGAGTGTGAGAGTGAGTGTGTGGTAGTGTGTGAGTGTGAGAGAGAGTGTGTGTGTGACTGGTCTTCATGCTGTGCTGTAGTTCTATGCTCCGTGGTGTGGATACTGTAAGAAGCTGGAGCCGATCTGGCAGGAGGTGGGAGCGGAGCTGACGCGCTCGGGGTCGCCGGTCCGAGTCGGAAAGATGGACGGCACGGCATACTCAGGTGAAGCGATCGACTTTATTAATCAGAGTCAAATCTCCGTTATACAAGGCCTCTGTGCAGTCTCTTATCTGTCTTTATGAAGCAATCAAACATACTGTGTTTGAAATAATTATATTAAACCTAAATTAAGTATGTTGTAATTAATGGAAGATTACAAATAAAACTAATGACAAAAGTCAAGTGATAAGCAAACGCTTTAGGATGTGAGTGAATTGTTTCTTTGAGCAGTAACACTCAGATGATTGATGACATTGTTTGTGGGTCTGAATCCTTTGCCTGTGTGGTTCACATGCAGTTTACATGTTTTTACCCGTGTTTAAGAGCAAAGCTACATCCACATCAAAGGTGTTATAAAAGAGACGCATCATTCGTATACTGTTGCTGTTTCCATAGCACGAAACATTTTAATGACAATAATAACGCTCATAGCAATACAATAACAAATAATAATTATTATTACTAAAATTGTCAATAAAACAAAATCAAAAGCACCATTAAACACGGACTTAAAATGCTGGAGCTTAGTTGAGTGGCTGAATTCGACTCTCTTGCACGTCTCTTAACGCTGTGTCATTAGTTATAACAAGTGTTTGTTAGAGAGAGCTAAACTCGCGCTAGACTGAAGTCAGTGATGGTGTTTTCTGTATGTTATTTATTCACTGTTTAAATAACTGTGGAAAAGAAAGCATTATAATTAGTAACTTTAATATATGTTTTAACTTAATTTATGTTTTTATTAAACTGTGATCACAGTAAATACATGATAATGACAGGCTGATGATACACTAGACTGGGCTCAGTTACAGTAACACACATGATTCAGATCCAAGCACAGTATGTCATGGTTTCCAGATCTCTCTGCTGCTGATATTCACATCTTCCTGATGGTGTCCATGTCTTGTGATTGTGTTCATGTGTGTGACGCAGGTGTGGCGTCAGAGTTCGGCGTGCGAGGATATCCCACCATTAAACTGTAAGTCTTTCTGCAGCGCTTCACCATCCCTACTACAGGTGTGCAGATCTAAAACCAGCTAATCGTGCGGTGCCTAAACAATAATTCTGGTTAGTCTCAAATCTGCAGCAGGTCTGACGTGAAGCACAAATGGATTTGCACTGGTTGTCTACTTTTAAATCCTTAACTGCAGAAAACAAAGAAACTGCAAGGAAACATCACTAAAAGAGATCTTTTCTATAAACTGAATTTAGCCCACTTTTAACCTGTTAAAGATCCATGCACTTTTGAAAAGCTTTGTTAATAAAAAAAGTAAAATAAAACAGAACATAGAACAGCGGACTACTGCTGACTGATTTTGGTTTGTTTTTCACCAAACCCTCAGAACTGTTGTGAAATACGGCTCATTCTGTGATTGATTGCGGTTATATAATGAGCATCATTACTGAAGAGCGCGGTGGGTTGCGTGAGTGTTGTGTGGCGCTCTGTGTTTCTCTAGACGCAGGAGGCAGGGGACGGAGGTGTTGATGATATTACCCATGAGGCTAATGCTTCACCTAACGAAGGACAGAGTCCCTCTCCTGAGAAACTGTGCAAGCGAATATGTTTGTAATAATTGTATGTATGCGTTTCATCAGTTTGAGTGTCCCGCTGGGGTTGAGCTGATATCGGTCAGTCAGCAGCTGAAGGCAGAAGCAGAGCTCCGATCCGTCGGGGTGAAGCAGGGCTGGATCAGTCCTCGACTCCTCTCTCTGGAGGACGCTGGGATAGGCTTGTGTACTTCTGTTACCGTAGTAAATGCTGCTGTTTGGCTGCTTCACAACACCGGTTGCTGGGAGATATCTTAGGAATTATTGCATCATTTACATGACCGTAGAGGGTTAATCATCTATAGTATTTACAGATCATACAATTACATATACTGTATACATACAGAGTTTGGTCAGAATAATAGGAACACTTGGGAAATAGGCAATATTTCTTTGTTAATGTGTTTTTCAGCCATTTGCCTCTCAGTATGGAGTTTATGATTGACAGATATTAATTCAACCCCAGCACCAATCGAAGCAATAATATAACTAATTCAATTAATTAATGTATGCATATGCACTTTCACAACTTTTGAATAGTCTCAGTCCAATGTGGTCTATCAAAACATCTGGCATTTATTAATCTGAATTCATTAATACAAAAAACAAAAACAAATCTCTTAAATGATGACCGGATTATACTGTAATAACTGTTTCAGTAAGAGTTTGAGTAACACGTCTTCCTGTTAAAGCATGTGCACATTCAGGATCAGGGTTAGGTGTTTCTGTATGTTTGTCACATGAGTTTTCTTGCTTTCAATACTACATTACAGCTGTGAAAGATCTGACATGACTCCGAAAGCAGCCGTTTATCAGGGGCTAGTTATTCCACTGTAGGTGTGAATTACATGATTTAGATGTGTTTCGTGTGTCGTGGTTCTTTGACTCGCGTCATGCATTCTTACGGTGTAAGACATGCTGCTGCTGATGCTCTGAGGCAGTGATTCAGTTCTGCAGTTTTTATTGTTGATTAAATAAAGGTGTGTTTCTCTCTCTCAGGCTGAAGGGGGAGCTGGCATATAATTACAAGGGACCAAGAACCAAAGATGACGTAATCGAGTTTGCCAACAGAGTGTCTGGGTGAGAACCTGTAGCTACATTTCTGCATGTTAAACCTTAATGGGTTTTTTTCTCCAAACCTTGTTAAGGCTTTAAAAGCTATTGGATGTAATTTTATCTGTGGTTATAAGCCACGCGTGACATGTTTGTGCAGCAGTCTCCCCTCCATAACGGGTCTTGATCATATTAAACAAAATGATTGTAGTTAATACACACACTTAACTACTTTAAAGTTAACATTTTATTAAAACTCTTGCAGAGGTGGAAAGTAACTAATTACTAATACTTTCGTTACAGTACTTGAATAAATTTTGTAATTTTTTCTACTTTCTTGAGTATAATTAAATTGTGGTACTTTTGCTTGAGTTGAATAAAAATAAAGTATTCAACTTCACTACATTTATTTTTCACCAAAAGTACAAAAAAGACAAAGGTGCTGATGGAGAAACCGGGTGAGGGTTTGACGGGCGCTGCGCTTCAGCCAATAACAGACCGGTCTGACTCTGAGCAAAACCAATCAAAACGTCCAGTTCAGCTGGGGGCGGGGCTTTCAAACCGTGGTTTGCTTTGACTGTCAGTCACCGGCGCTGGCGTTTTGAGTCCGTATCATTAACTTGTAATTTCGACAGCTCCTGAAATGGGTCACCATTGATATTACCAGAGCAGTTCAAGTAAATAGAAAACTGATAGTAGGACACAGTTATTGCATGGACGAGCAAGAACAATGTGTCTAAAATGCATGCACACAGTTCAGTTGAATGGTAAAGTGAACTTCGTATGAAGCAACGGTGGACTCCAGGCACATTTTTGGTGGAACGAAAAAAGAGCATTTTATTTAACGTTAACTTGTAGCTTGGGAAACAAAAATAGATTCCAATTCAGGAATCGGATATTTATGGTCAGGAAGTATACTTGATATAAAAATTTAAATTTCGATTCCTCTTATCAATTCCTTTGTGCGCATTTTAATATGACTTTAAACCATTCAAGCACATGAAGACTGTTGTCTCTGCTGCACAGAAAGCCTCCTCTCATACTGAATAGTGTGTGATGCTGAACTGAGTCCTCTTGTCTTGTCCATGTCTTTTTGCATTTGAAAGGACAAATACACACACACAGTTCAGTTGAATGGTAAAGTGAACTTCGTATGAAGCAACGGTGGACTCCAGGCACATTTTTGGTGGAACGAAAAAAGAGCATTTTATTTAACGTTAACTTGTAGCTTGGGAAACAAAAATAGATTCCAATTCAGGAATCGGATATTTATGGTCAGGAAGTATACTTGATATAAAAATTTAAATTTCGATTCCTCTTATCAATTCCTTTGTGCGCATTTTAATATGACTTTAAACCATTCAAGCACATGAAGACTGTTGTCTCTGCTGCACAGAAAGCCTCCTCTCATACTGAATAGTGTGATGCTGAACTGAGTCCTCTTGTCTTGTCCATGTCTTTTTGCATTTGAAAGGACAAATACACACAAAAATATGTTAGAATTTCATCGTAAACAGTCGGTTATTTCTTAAGTGAATGTAAACCATTGTGAAAGAAAATGCATGTGTAACTGTGTGCAGATCCCTAAATAAGCACCTCGAACAGCTGGTCAAGGGCATCAGGATTGCTAGATAAGTCCCTGCGTCCCAATCCACATGCTCTCCTCCCTAAACCGTGTCTGAGAGTGGATTGAGAGTGCTCCACGCCACAGCATGATCGGATGAGTAACCCACAGATACCCGCAGGGTTTCACAGCACTTTTATGATGTGATAGTTTGTCCCAAAGCTTCCCTGCTCTTCTGCTCACATACTCAAAACGACATGCTTTATCTTCACAAAGGTTTTAGTAGTGTAAGTTGGTGAATTGAGACACAGCGAGTGTGTTGGAGCAAGTTAAAGCTGAACTCTGCTGGGTTAGGAAAGTGCAGAGCTGGATAAACCTGATAAATCCACCAGAGTCATTTTCTAATGATTGTGTCTGTGTCTGTGTGTGTCTGTGTGTGTGTGTGTGTTTCAGGCCAGCCGTGCGGTCGCTGCCCAGCAGACAGATGTTTGAGCACGTCTTGAAGAGGCACAGCGTGTTGTTTCTGTATGTCGGAGGCGAGTCTCCTCTGAAAGTGAGCTGCTCAATCTGTCTTCATAGCTACACTAAACTAAAGTTAAGAGAGTGAATCTGTGTTAAAGGTGCACTAAGCTATTTTTGCCAAACAATGTTGATATTTGAAAGCACCAAAGCAAACTTGCCCATACCCCAACAGGACCCTTCACTTATCTCACATTTTATCTTGCTGCCTTATGCTAATTTGATAGATTTTGTACTTCATGGTGGCAAAGCAAATGTGATTTGTGCTAATTTTGCACATTTATTAACACAAGTATGCACAGTATTTGGACTCTGTGTGGCCGTTATGAGTGACTCAAACTCCTGCAGATGGATGATGTGTAGCAGCATTGAAGTGAACACAGTCAAACATGCAGCTCATCAGACTCAAACACACCAAGCCATAACACAAATTCTATTTACATTTACATTTGTATGATTAATTATTAGCTTTCCATGAACTCACCAAACCCTGCAGTTCCTCATGAAGCCCCAGTGGACATACAGAAATGTTGCTCTTGTGTGATTTCAGGAGAAGTACACAGAGGTGGCGTCTGAGCTCATTGTGTACACCTATTTCTTCTCTGCGTCTGAAGACGTCTTACCAGAGGTGAGGTCAATCATCTTCAGATTCTGCTGCTTGTGCTTTCATTTATCCAGTCTGCTGTTTTAAACAATCGCATGAAATCTCACTAAACTGTGTTGTTCTGCTGCAGTCTGTACCTTTGCATGAATTGCCTTCAGTGGTCGTCTTCAAAGATGGAACCTATTTCACATACGATGGTACGTGAAGAAAACAGTTTATCAGCATCTAATACGTGTTTGTACAATGCTTGAGCATTGAATTATCTGATTATCAGTTTCATAATGAACCCAAGACACTTTTCAGAAAACATGAAATATGTTTGAGGTTGTTTTGCGCTACTACTTTTGTGAAGCCTCTGTCAAACAAACTGAAATCAAAAGCACGACATTGCTTAGTGTTTTATGTTTTATTAAATGACAAATGGCTGCAATTTAATGAAGTATGCAGGCTGTGTGTTTCCGAGCGGAGCGCACACTTTGCTCACAGGATCATCTGGTGTTTTCAGTTCCCAGTGAACGCAGTGAATCTCTGTCTCCGCATGTGCTGAGAGTTTAACAACAGCCACCCGTCACGCATTACTTTCACATTTGCATTAATAGCATATTTGTGGACAGATGATTACAGTATTTCTCCAGATTTGAGTAATGAAACGCATCTGTAAACCTGTTTTCTCACAATCACATTAACTGTCCTACTTTAGTGTAAAGTAAAATGTATAGTATATTAAGTATTTATTCATTTACATATTAGATTATTATAATTATTATTTTCATGATGATGATGACGATTATTATTGTTGTTGTTGTTATATTTGTTATTGTTGTTACTATCATCTGGCTTCTGAAAACAGCAGTGTGAATGTAATGTAGGCAGAGACACTGTTACAACTAAAAGAGGTTTGAATCCAGTCCTGCTACAAATCAACTTTTTTTACTCCGTTCAGTTTGAAAAATGAATAGAAAATGTATAAATTGAGCTCTTAAACTGATACTCTACCCAAACATGTAAATGCTCTCATCATTTCCCCTCCCTCATCAGTCACAGATGTGTTAGTAAGCTGGTTCGTGTTGTGTTTCAGAGTATGAAGACAGCAGCTTGTCGTCCTGGGTGAACCGAGAGCGGTTCCAGAGCTACCTGCCGATCGATGGATTCACGCTGTATGAGCTGGGAGAGACCGGTAATACAGCTCTGCCAATAACTGATTGTTATTTTTCCATTATGAATTGGTTTCTGTTGTGCACTTCAGCACAGATTTCTGAGCTTTCCATATGAAATGATCATACATTGACCATTACACAAGCTCTCAGCTCAGACTGGATTTCTGATGAATGTGAATTATTGAAAGCTGATCAGCAAGAGCCTTTTTTCTGTCTCGGTCTTGGTCAAGAAACGGTTTTCCTTTCTTTGTGTCTCAGGTAAACTGGTGGCGATTGCAGTTACTGATGAGAAAGATTCGACAGAGCGAAGCAGCAGGTACAGAGATGCGGTTTCTGTGGTCTCGTGATGCTGGATGCCAGTGTTTTCTTCTGTGCTTAACTCATCCGTGTTCGTTCAGGTTGAAAGGTCTGATCCAGAGAGTAGCTGCTGAACACCGAGATCAGTTCAACAGGTGAGAGTCGCTGTGATTCAGATCCACGCGACAGCCTCGGCTCTCTGTACTGTATTCAGGATATGATCGCTGGTGTTCGTCAGCTTGAACATGTTTATTCAGAGCCTCTACTGTCAACACACAGTACGGTTTACAGCAGTTTACTGTTTCCTGAGATGACGTGTTATTGACTTTTACCCGAGGAAATGATTCCCTGACAGAAAAACCACATGAATTCCTCATGTTTTCCCCGTGTGCTCGCATGCGATGTGGAGCAGTGCTGTAATATATTTTAACATGTGGAACGCATCACAAGTACTGCACAAACTTTCACTGTAATATTTTAATCATGCACAGTAATGTGAGTACCAACAATAGAAATCTACTGTACATGATCCTAAGAAGAATTTCGAACAGTAAATATCAAACAATCAGTCATTTCAGCTGAAAGATAAAGCCTGTGATACTAATGTTGTCCTTGAGATAAGAAATTTATTAAGATTTATCTAATCGTTTTCATTTAATCGGTTTAAAATGCTTAATTACTTCTATAACAAATGAATGCAGTTATCTGTGTTACACTGACAGTTTTATATAATTAGTTTACAAAGACATATGTGAAATGATTATAGACTATTAATGTTAATCTAACTTTTATATATCCCAGTAACACTGAAAACATAATTGTCAAGTTGCCAGACATAATTACATATATTGCTGTCCATATAAAGTGAAGAGACAATTTTATTTGTCTCTTAAGAAAACCTAGTATAATATTTCTATGAAGACGCACACAGTGTTGTGGTATGAATAGTAAAACAAACATTTACGTAAATAATCATGCAGACAGCTTCATACTCTCATGCAATTCATCTACACTGAAATCTTCATATATATACACCACATCATATTATCACACGTATTATGACAGTAAACATTTTTACAGAGGGTTTTTGACTTCAAGATGGATATTTGTTATAAAAGTTGCATTATATTTACAAAGATATATTTCAGTTGTGTCACGTAATCGTCCACACGAGCCGTTAGTGCCGTGACCCATCGCCAATACTGTGTTCTTGTTTTGTTTTTTCAGTCTGGATGGACAAATAACCGGAAGCTTGTCATGGTTTTCTGGCCCAAATAGACAATCACTAGTTGCTCTGTTTTGGCTTTTATGTATAGGAGAGTGTAGAGTAGACATGAGAGCAGGGCTGAGAGAGGGAACAACATCAAGCGCTCCATTCGTTCATGCTGTTTCTGTAATGATCAGAAGAGCTTTACAGACCTGCGTCTCATGCTATGCTCCTCTCTGTCCTCCAGAGATTTCCAGTTCGGCCACATGGATGGAAACGACTACATCAACAGCCTCATAATGGGGTGAGTACGTCTGGATCTTCAGACGAGGTTTTACTGATGGTTGCACAGAGGTCATGTGACATAAACACCGTTGTTTGAGACTGACGGGGTGCTCTTCCTCCTGCAGCGAGGTGTCTGTGCCTAGCATCATCATCCTCAACACCTCAAACGAGCAGTACTTTGTGCCGGCGGAGCCTGTGGAGGATCTTCAACAGCTGCTCCAGTTCTTCAGCAGCGTTCTGGACGGCAGCGCTCCGGTACTCTCAGATCCTCCGCATTCACCTCCAGTTACACACACACACACTGCTGAAATTCTGTCAAACAAACTGAAATCAAAAGCACGACATTGCTTAGTGTTTTATGTTTTATTAAATGACAAATGGCTGCAATTTAATGAAGTATGCAGGCTGTGTGTTTCCGAGCGGAGCGCACACTTTGCTCACAGGATCATCTGGTGTTTTCAGTTCCCAGTGAACGCAGTGAATCTCTGTCTCCGCATGTGCTGAGAGTTTAACAACAGCCACCCGTCACGAATTACTTTCACATTTGCATTAATAGCATATTTGTGGACAGATGATTACAGTATTTCTCCAGATTTGAGTAATGAAACGCATCTGTAAACCTGTTTTCTCACAATCACATTAACTGTCCTACTTTAGTGTAAAGTAAAATGTATAGTATATTAAGTATTTATTCATTTACATATTAGATTATTATAATTATTATTTTCATGATGATGATGACGATTATTATTGTTGTTGTTGTTATATTTGTTATTGTTGTTACTATCATCTGGCTTCTGAAAACAGCAGTGTGAATGTAATGTAGGCAGAGACACTGTTACAACTAAAAGAGGTTTGAATCCAGTCCTGCTACAAATCAACTTTTTTTACTCCGTTCAGTTTGAAAAATGAATAGAAAATGTATAAATTGAGCTCTTAAACTGATACTCTACCCAAACATGTAAATGCTCTCATCATTTCCCCTCCCTCATCAGTCACAGATGTGTTAGTAAGCTGGTTCGTGTTGTGTTTCAGAGTATGAAGACAGCAGCTTGTCGTCCTGGGTGAACCGAGAGCGGTTCCAGAGCTACCTGCCGATCGATGGATTCACGCTGTATGAGCTGGGAGAGACCGGTAATACAGCTCTGCCAATAACTGATTGTTATTTTTCCATTATGAATTGGTTTCTGTTGTGCACTTCAGCACAGATTTCTGAGCTTTCCATATGAAATGATCATACATTGACCATTACACAAGCTCTCAGCTCAGACTGGATTTCTGATGAATGTGAATTATTGAAAGCTGATCAGCAAGAGCCTTTTTTCTGTCTCGGTCTTGGTCAAGAAACGGTTTTCCTTTCTTTGTGTCTCAGGTAAACTGGTGGCGATTGCAGTTACTGATGAGAAAGATTCGACAGAGCGAAGCAGCAGGTACAGAGATGCGGTTTCTGTGGTCTCGTGATGCTGGATGCCAGTGTTTTCTTCTGTGCTTAACTCATCCGTGTTCGTTCAGGTTGAAAGGTCTGATCCAGAGAGTAGCTGCTGAACACCGAGATCAGTTCAACAGGTGAGAGTCGCTGTGATTCAGATCCACGCGACAGCCTCGGCTCTCTGTACTGTATTCAGGATATGATCGCTGGTGTTCGTCAGCTTGAACATGTTTATTCAGAGCCTCTACTGTCAACACACAGTACGGTTACAGCAGTTTACTGTTTCCTGAGATGACGTGTTATTGACTTTTACCCGAGGAAATGATTCCCTGACAGAAAAACCACATGAATTCCTCATGTTTTCCCCGTGTGCTCGCATGCGATGTGGAGCAGTGCTGTAATATATTTTAACATGTGGAACGCATCACAAGTACTGCACAAACTTTCACTGTAATATTTTAATCATGCACAGTAATGTGAGTACCAACAATAGAAATCTACTGTACATGATCCTAAGAAGAATTTCGAACAGTAAATATCAAACAATCAGTCATTTCAGCTGAAAGATAAAGCCTGTGATACTAATGTTGTCCTTGAGATAAGAAATTTATTAAGATTTATCTAATCGTTTTCATTTAATCGGTTTAAAATGCTTAATTACTTCTATAACAAATGAATGCAGTTATCTGTGTTACACTGACAGTTTTATATAATTAGTTTACAAAGACATATGTGAAATGATTATAGACTATTAATGTTAATCTAACTTTTATATATCCCAGTAACACTGAAAACATAATTGTCAAGTTGCCAGACATAATTACATATATTGCTGTCCATATAAAGTGAAGAGACAATTTTATTTGTCTCTTAAGAAAACCTAGTATAATATTTCTATGAAGACGCACACAGTGTTGTGGTATGAATAGTAAAACAAACATTTACGTAAATAATCATGCAGACAGCTTCATACTCTCATGCAATTCATCTACACTGAAATCTTCATATATATACACCACATCATATTATCACACGTATTATGACAGTAAACATTTTTACAGAGGGTTTTTGACTTCAAGATGGATATTTGTTATAAAAGTTGCATTATATTTACAAAGATATATTTCAGTTGTGTCACGTAATCGTCCACACGAGCCGTTAGTGCCGTGACCCATCGCCAATACTGTGTTCTTGTTTTGTTTTTTCAGTCTGGATGGACAAATAACCGGAAGCTTGTCATGGTTTTCTGGCCCAAATAGACAATCACTAGTTGCTCTGTTTTGGCTTTTATGTATAGGAGAGTGTAGAGTAGACATGAGAGCAGGGCTGAGAGAGGGAACAACATCAAGCGCTCCATTCGTTCATGCTGTTTCTGTAATGATCAGAAGAGCTTTACAGACCTGCGTCTCATGCTATGCTCCTCTCTGTCCTCCAGAGATTTCCAGTTCGGCCACATGGATGGAAACGACTACATCAACAGCCTCATAATGGGGTGAGTACATCTGGATCTTCAGACGAGGTTTTACTGATGGTTGCACAGAGGTCATGTGACATAAACACCGTTGTTTGAGGGTGCTCTGGTGCTCTTCCTCCTGCAGCGAGGTGTCTGTGCCTAGCATCATCATCCTCAACACCTCAAACGAGCAGTACGGCGGAGCCGCGGAGCCTGTGGAGGATCTTCAACAGCTGCTCCAGTTCTTCAGCAGCGTTCTGGACGGCAGCGCTCCGGTACTCTCAGATCCTCCGCATTCACCTCCAGTTACACACACACACACTGCTGAAATACTCCAGTTACACACACACACACACACACACTGCTGAAACACTCCAGTTACACACACACACACACACACACACACACTGCTGAAACACTCCAGTTGCACACACACACTGCTGAAAAACTCCAGTTGCGCACACACACTGCTGAAACACTCCATTCACACACACACACACATACACACTGCTGAAACACTCCAGTTACACATACTATAAAAGTTGCATTATATTTACAAAGATATATTTCAGTTGTGTCACGTAATCGTCCACACGAGCCGTTAGTGCCGTGACCCATCGCCAATACTGTGTTCTTGTTTTGTTTTTTCAGTCTGGATGGACAAATAACCGGAAGCTTGTCATGGTTTTCTGGCCCAAATAGACAATCACTAGTTGCTCTGTTTTGGCTTTTATGTATAGGAGAGTGTAGAGTAGACATGAGAGCAGGGCTGAGAGAGGGAACAACATCAAGCGCTCCATTCGTTCATGCTGTTTCTGTAATGATCAGAAGAGCTTTACAGACCTGCGTCTCATGCTATGCTCCTCTCTGTCCTCCAGAGATTTCCAGTTCGGCCACATGGATGGAAACGACTACATCAACAGCCTCATAATGGGGTGAGTACGTCTGGATCTTCAGACGAGGTTTTACTGATGGTTGCACAGAGGTCATGTGACATAAACACCGTTGTTTGAGACTGACGGGGTGCTCTTCCTCCTGCAGCGAGGTGTCTGTGCCTAGCATCATCATCCTCAACACCTCAAACGAGCAGTACTTTGTGCCGGCGGAGCCTGTGGAGGATCTTCAACAGCTGCTCCAGTTCTTCAGCAGCGTTCTGGACGGCAGCGCTCCGGTACTCTCAGATCCTCCGCATTCACCTCCAGTTACACACACACACACTGCTGAAATACTCCAGTTACACACACACACACACACACACTGCTGAAACACTCCAGTTACACACACACACTGCTGAAACACTCCAGTTGCACACTCGTCACACACACACACACACGCACACATACTGCTGAAACACTCCATTCACACACACACACACACACACACATCTGAAACACTCCAGTTACACACACACACACACACACAC
>NW_015505979.1:380239-381281 GCF_001515645.1 Sinocyclocheilus grahami | reverse complement strand
TCAACAAGTCCACATACACACACACACTGCTGAAACACTCCAGTTGCACACACACACACTGCTGAAACACTCCAGTCACACACACACACACACACTCACTGCTGAAACACTCCAGTTACACACACTCACTGCTGAAACACTCCAGTTACACACACACTGCTGAAACACTCCAGTTACACACACACACACACACACACACTGCTGAAACCCTCCAGTCACACACACTGCTGAAACACTCCAGTCACACACATACACACTGCTGAAACACTCCAGTTGCACACACACACTGCTGAAACACTCCATTGCACACACACCCACTGCTGAAACACTCCAGTTGCATACAGACCCACTGCTGAAACACTCCAGTTGCACACACACACTGCTGAAACACTCCATTGCACACACACCCACTGCTGAAACACTCCAGTTGCATACAGACCCACTGCTGAAACACTCCAGTTGCACACACACACTGCTGAAACACTCCATTGCACACACACCCACTGCTGAAACACTCCAGTTGCATACAGACCCACTGCTGAAACACTCCAGTTGCACACACACACTGCTGAAACACTCCATTGCACACACACCCACTGCTGAAACACTCCAGTTGCATACAGACCCACTGCTGAAACACTCCAGTTGCACACACACACTGCTGAAACACTCCATTGCACACACACCCACTGCTGAAACACTCCAGTTGCATACAGACCCACTGCTGAAACACTCCAGTTGCACACACACACTGCTGAAACACTCCATTGCACACACACCCACTGCTGAAACACTCCAGTTGCATACAGACCCACTGCTGAAACACTCCAGTTGCACACACACACTGCTGAAACACTCCATTGCACACACACCCACTGCTGAAACACTCCAGTTGCATACAGACCCACTGCTGAAACACTCCAGTTGCACACACACACTGCTGAAACACTCCAGTTGCACACACACACTGCTGAAACACTCCAGTCGCGCACACACACTGCTGAAACACTCCAGTTGCACACACACACTGCTGAAACACTCC
>NW_015505979.1:375989-379895 GCF_001515645.1 Sinocyclocheilus grahami | reverse complement strand
CACACTGCTGAACCACTCCAGTCGCACACACACACACACTGCTGAAACACTCCAGTTGCACACACAGACACACACTGCTGAAACACTCCAGTTGCACACACACAGACACACACTGCTGAAACACTCCACACACACACACACACACACACACACTGCTGAAACACTCCAGTCACACACATACACACTGCTGAAACACTCCAGTTGCACACACACACTGCTGAAACACTCCAGTTGCGCACACACACTGCTGAAAAACTCAAGTTGCACACACACACTGCTGAAACACTCCTGTTACACACACACACACATACACAGTGCTGAAACAGTCCAGTCACACACACACATACACAGTGCTGAAACAGTCCAGTCACACACACACATACACAGTGCTGAAACAGTCCAGTCACACACACACATACACAGTGCTGAAACAGTCCAGTCACACACACACATACACAGTGCTGAAACAGTCCAGTCACACACACACATACACAGTGCTGAAACAGTCCAGTCACACACACACATACACAGTGCTGAAACAGTCCAGTCACACACACACATACACAGTGCTGAAACAGTCCAGTCACACACACACATACACAGTGCTGAAACAGTCCAGTCACACACACACATACACAGTGCTGAAACAGTCCAGTCACACACACACATACACAGTGCTGAAACAGTCCAGTCACACACACACATACACAGTGCTGAAACAGTCCAGTCACACACACACATACACAGTGCTGAAACAGTCCAGTCACACACACACATACACAGTGCTGAAACAGTCCAGTCACACACACACATACACAGTGCTGAAACAGTCCAGTCACACACACACATACACAGTGCTGAAACAGTCCAGTCACACACACACATACACAGTGCTGAAACAGTCCAGTCACACACACACATACACAGTGCTGAAACAGTCCAGTCACACACACACATACACAGTGCTGAAACAGTCCAGTCACACACACACATACACAGTGCTGAAACAGTCCAGTCACACACACACATACACAGTGCTGAAACAGTCCAGTCACACACACACATACACAGTGCTGAAACAGTCCAGTCACACACACACATACACAGTGCTGAAACAGTCCAGTCACACACACACATACACAGTGCTGAAACAGTCCAGTCACACACACACATACACAGTGCTGAAACAGTCCAGTCACACACACACATACACAGTGCTGAAACAGTCCAGTCACACACACACATACACAGTGCTGAAACAGTCCAGTCACACACACACATACACAGTGCTGAAACAGTCCAGTCACACACACACATACACAGTGCTGAAACAGTCCAGTCACACACACACATACACAGTGCTGAAACAGTCCAGTCACACACACACATACACAGTGCTGAAACAGTCCAGTCACACACACACATACACAGTGCTGAAACAGTCCAGTCACACACACACATACACAGTGCTGAAACAGTCCAGTCACACACACACATACACAGTGCTGAAACAGTCCAGTCACACACACACATACACAGTGCTGAAACAGTCCAGTCACACACACACATACACAGTGCTGAAACAGTCCAGTCACACACACACATACACAGTGCTGAAACAGTCCAGTCACACACACACATACACAGTGCTGAAACAGTCCAGTCACACACACACATACACAGTGCTGAAACAGTCCAGTCACACACACACATACACAGTGCTGAAACAGTCCAGTCACACACACACATACACAGTGCTGAAACAGTCCAGTCACACACACACATACACAGTGCTGAAACAGTCCAGTCACACACACACATACACAGTGCTGAAACAGTCCAGTCACACACACACATACACAGTGCTGAAACAGTCCAGTCACACACACACATACACAGTGCTGAAACAGTCCAGTCACACACACACATACACAGTGCTGAAACAGTCCAGTCACACACACACATACACAGTGCTGAAACAGTCCAGTCACACACACACATACACAGTGCTGAAACAGTCCAGTCACACACACACATACACAGTGCTGAAACAGTCCAGTCACACACACACATACACAGTGCTGAAACAGTCCAGTCACACACACACATACACAGTGCTGAAACAGTCCAGTCACACACACACATACACAGTGCTGAAACAGTCCAGTCACACACACACATACACAGTGCTGAAACAGTCCAGTCACACACACACATACACAGTGCTGAAACAGTCCAGTCACACACACACATACACAGTGCTGAAACAGTCCAGTCACACACACACATACACAGTGCTGAAACAGTCCAGTCACACACACACATACACAGTGCTGAAACAGTCCAGTCACACACACACATACACAGTGCTGAAACAGTCCAGTCACACACACACATACACAGTGCTGAAACAGTCCAGTCACACACACACATACACAGTGCTGAAACAGTCCAGTCACACACACACATACACAGTGCTGAAACAGTCCAGTCACACACACACATACACAGTGCTGAAACAGTCCAGTCACACACACACATACACAGTGCTGAAACAGTCCAGTCACACACACACATACACAGTGCTGAAACAGTCCAGTCACACACACACATACACAGTGCTGAAACAGTCCAGTCACACACACACATACACAGTGCTGAAACAGTCCAGTCACACACACACATACACAGTGCTGAAACAGTCCAGTCACACACACACATACACAGTGCTGAAACAGTCCAGTCACACACACACATACACAGTGCTGAAACAGTCCAGTCACACACACACATACACAGTGCTGAAACAGTCCAGTCACACACACACATACACAGTGCTGAAACAGTCCAGTCACACACACACATACACAGTGCTGAAACAGTCCAGTCACACACACACATACACAGTGCTGAAACAGTCCAGTCACACACACACATACACAGTGCTGAAACAGTCCAGTCACACACACACATACACAGTGCTGAAACAGTCCAGTCACACACACACATACACAGTGCTGAAACAGTCCAGTCACACACACACATACACAGTGCTGAAACAGTCCAGTCACACACACACATACACAGTGCTGAAACAGTCCAGTCACACACACACATACACAGTGCTGAAACAGTCCAGTCACACACACACATACACAGTGCTGAAACAGTCCAGTCACACACACACATACACAGTGCTGAAACAGTCCAGTCACACACACACATACACAGTGCTGAAACAGTCCAGTCACACACACACATACACAGTGCTGAAACAGTCCAGTCACACACACACATACACAGTGCTGAAACAGTCCAGTCACACACACACATACACAGTGCTGAAACAGTCCAGTCACACACACACATACACAGTGCTGAAACAGTCCAGTCACACACACACATACACAGTGCTGAAACAGTCCAGTCACACACACACATACACAGTGCTGAAACAGTCCAGTCACACACACACATACACAGTGCTGAAACAGTCCAGTCACACACACACATACACAGTGCTGAAACAGTCCAGTCACACACACACATACACAGTGCTGAAACAGTCCAGTCACACACACACATACACAGTGCTGAAACAGTCCAGTCACACACACACATACACAGTGCTGAAACAGTCCAGTCACACACACGCACACTGCTGAAACATTCCAGTTGCACACCCACACACACACTGCTAAAACACTCAAGTTGCACACACACACACACACTGCTGAAACTGAAACACTCCAGTTGCACACACACACTGCTGAAACTGAAACACTCCAGTTGCACACACACCCACTGCTGAAACACTTCAGTTGCATACACACCCACTGCTGAAACACTCCAGTTGCACACACACACACTGCTGAAACACTCCAGTTGCACACACACACACCTAAA
>NW_015505979.1:336999-375589 GCF_001515645.1 Sinocyclocheilus grahami | reverse complement strand
TGAAACACTCCAGTTACACACACACACACACACACACACTGCTGAAACAGTCCAGTTACACACACACACTGCTGAAACACTCCAGTTGCACACACACACACTGCTGAAACACTGCAGTTGCACACACACACACACACTGCTGAAACACTGCAGTTGCACACACACACACACACTGCTGAAACACTGCAGTTGCACACACACACACACACTGCTGAAACACTGCAGTTGCACACACACACACACACTGCTGAAACACTGCAGTTGCACACACACACACACACTGCTGAAACACTGCAGTTGCACACACACACACACACTGCTGAAACACTCCAGTTACACACACACGCTGCTGAAACACTCCTGATCACGTCTCTTTAGATAGAAAACACACACATAACCTTGTTTTCAAAACTGAATGAGATGAAGCACCTTCTGTGAATGTTTCTGATTGGACGGTGAGTGCCACACACAGGAGCTGGGCTTGTAAAGGCGTTTGGTCGTGCGATGCGACAGCACAAACCTACTCTGCATGAGCTGCTGTCCTCTCAGAGATTCAGGTGCATTTTGTGTTGATCCGGCTCTCCTCACAGCAGCATCCCTGTGTTTCCCGACAGGCGTATGGAGGAGACGGGATTCTCCAGAGGATCAAGCGTGTGGCGTATGATGCCAGATCCACTGTAATGGTGAGCTGAGTTCAGAAAAACTAACCCAAGTCAATCATTATTGAATATGTAATGTTTAATAAACAGCAGTCGGTCTTTACACACAGTCACAGCTGAAGGTGTGGATGGTTATTCAGTGTTCTTTCATTATTTCCCACCAAACCTTGACACAATGGCACTTCAGAGATGTGAAGAATATGAGCTGCTGCTTAAAAGTGTTTCATGTAGAGATAACAGCCATAGCGAATGCATTATACTCTGGAGCGACTCTTATGTGCTCGTGAATTTGGAAAACTGTTTTCAAACTGAAGAAAAGCACTGACTGATGGCAGTGAATGAGATGAACGTGGATCCACAGCAAAAGAGTGTCGTGCCAGTTCATGCACCCTAAACCTATAACAACACCTGTTTATTCCTTCCCGTTAACCCTTAAACACCCAGCTCAGGTGTCCCAGGACATTAACCCTTCATTCATCTTTACGTGAGACCTCCACCTTCTTAGTATTCCTCAATCTGTTCATTATCAACAATATGGCAAGAAATAATACAAGATTGTGAAAGAATGTCTGTTGTCATTGAATGGTGTGATTGATGAAGCTGGTTAGCGTGTCGTTACTCTAATGGTCTGTCTCTGGTCTGCAGTCAGTGTTCCGCAGCTCTCCGCTGCTCGGCTGCTTTCTCTTCGGTCTGCCGCTAGGCGTCATCAGCCTCATGTGCTACGGCATCTGCATGGCCGAGTCTGACGACGACACGGAGCTGATGAAGAGAGACGGCTTCACGGACGAGGAAGAGGAGGAGGGCGAGGAGGAAGAGCAGCAGCGGCTGACGGCCGGAGCAGAGGGAGAGGAGGACGAAGACGCAGAAAAGATCGAGCAAAAGAGTCCAACTGAAAAAAAGGTGGATTAATGAGAAACGAAGGCCTCCGAAGAGGAAACCATGGCCTAGAGTCTCCTCACTGGTTTTCATTGGATTATTCGTTTTCTAATTCATTATTTTCAGAATTGCTCCACCAAAAGTCTTGTTTCTGAAATCTTCAAGACCAGTCATGGAGCTCCGCATGTGACTGTATTGAGTTACAAAAGCACATAGACTGTTTTAAAGTGAGCGACAGCTTATTAATAATCATTTCTGTTATAATGTGTCCTTATGAGCCATTCTGGATGGTCTCTCAATGGACACACGTCCTACTTTTTAAAACATTTTTGGATGAGAAAGTGCAGTTATTGTTGCATCAGAGACTTGATCTCCAGAGATTGTCTTACATGAGATGCATTACATTATCAAAACATAATGACTGCACACAGATGCTTTTCTCGTGCTTGCTGCACAGACGTGACCTGACCGAATGTAGAAGTCTAGTTATTCTAGTATGGATTTGGTAAGAGTGTGAAATGATGAACGAAGGCTTGGGCTTTATTAAATGCACTGAACACATTCACATACACACAGCTTTAGGTTCCGTAGATTTTTTTTTTATTTTGAACTAGGTAGTGTTGATCCTGGAGATCCTTCTGTAGGGTGCTATTTAACATTTTATAGCAGGTAGAGTCAGTGTATGTGTTTTACAGATATAAAGGCTTTATGTGTCACCGCTTCTCAGCATCAGTTACCAAAATGTCCTCAGAAACTGTTATTGCATTCATGAAAAAGGAAAGTGAAGACGCAGGACTTTTATTTAGATTCTCAAAACTACAGCGAATCACTGTAAACGGCTGTAAAAGTCTGTGACCGGAGACGTTTGCTCGTGATGAACTGTTTTATTGAGCTTCAGATCAGCAGATCTCAGACACAGTTACTAGACGGCGTTTCCAGTTTGAGCCAAAGCTGTCGTTACGCAAGAACATCCACGAGTATTTAAGAGCTCGCGCTGGATTGTAATGGAGAAACGTTGCTAACCTTGCCTTCACATTCCCCTCCTGATGCCTGTTACTGTAATGATTCTCTTATTTTAACACACAACATGTCTTACCGTTTCTGCTTTGTTCATTAAATGTTTCTTTGTCTCTCTCTCTCTCTCTCTCGTTCTGCATTCTTCCCTTACATCAATATCATGCTAAAGTAGACTTTGACTAGATTTCGTTCAGTTTTTGTATGTGATTACATATTGTTTAGGTGTTAGTGGGGTAAGATTGTTTGTCACGTCCAAATATTTATGAAGGGCCTATCATGAATAGCAAAGTTCTGCCAAAAACGATGCCGTAATGATTACAATCAATAAAGAAGTCCATGTTTGACACATTTTTTTGAAGCTGTAATTCATTAAAAAGCCTCATCATGTGAAATTATGACCAATCGTTGTCACTTCAGAGTCTTCATGCCCGTCCATAACTGAAGTAACTGTAAATGAGTGAGTTCAGCGTGCTCTTGTCAGTGTGATTCAGTCTCTGGAGGTCACGGGGTCACAGCACTGATCACTGTCTCCTCTCATTATGTTGCAGTTTGGTGTAAATGTACTTATGTTTATTTAAAGTGTTCCTCTGCTTGAAGAAGAGTTCATATGTTCTCTTTTCATTTAGAGTGTTGTGTTCATATCTGGGAAGGCATTTCTTTATTAATTAGCTTCTTTTTTTTTATCTTCACAGTCCATGTAGAAGAGTTTCATAAAGGAGCTTGGCATTAGGGCAGCTTCTAATAAGAACCCTTTACCACAAAGATCTGCTAAAAAGGTCTCATTACAGAACCTGTAAGTCCAGCTTTGAGCCTTTGTGAGGGGCATAAGGTCATAGTTACGCTTTGGGGTATTTTTTAATGTCCAGTGGATCAGTCTTTTGTCCTGTACATATTCCTGACTCATAACATCTGCTGTTTTCATGATCACATAACTGCTCTGAGAAGAAGATATTCTATTCATTGAATGAATCAAATTCATAGATAGCACTCAGTCTTATAATGGGAAGGGCTGGGTTATGTGAATGAAGGTCATTTTAGCATGCTTGTACAGTCCATGTAATGTTTGTGGTTTCTGAAATCTTTCCATCATGAAAGCAAGAGCGTAAAGCAGGATTTGGGCTTTTCTGAGCTCAGACTGTTTTAGTCTGGTTTACACCACAAGAGAGAACTGCAGTCGTATATATTTCAGAAACGGTACGTGTGCTCTGATATTATTGCTGGACAGAGTTACACTGTGATTTGAATGAAGCCGTTTCATTTGACATCAGAAAAATTTCTTCTTTTTTTGGAATGGTTTCTGTGGTGTAGAATAAACAACCAGGCCTGAAATGCGGTGAACAACTCTCTGTTTACTATTCCTCTGTAACGCTCTAACACACACAGAACTAGGCAGAACCAAACACGCATAGCTCAATCAGACATGCATTGTGATCACAGAACAGTCTTTCCTTTTCATAAACAGTGCTTTTCCACCCTTTAGTGGACACAACATTTCCCCCCCTCTCCCTCCCTTCCTCCCTCCCATGATCTCTCTAAACATGGAAGGTCGCCACAAAGTCTTTCAAGTGACATGGCCAGGATCTGGTACGCACTGGTTGTAGAAAAGTCCTGACATTGGCCTGAAGGGCCCGAAGACTGTGGGGCCTGTGAAATTAAGGGCGGGGTAAGGGACAGAGGGGGTGGAGGCAAAAAGGGGTCTAAGTCTTGCCTGCCAGCCTGAGGTGTTGCAGTTTCCCGTTCCAGTGGGAGGAAGGTATGTGGCAGATTTCCACTGCTTTGTGGGCAGACTGGGCTAGGTGCAGCTACTTTACAAAGATGACTAGCATGCCATCGAGTACCATCCTCCAGGAGAGTACCATCCTGCCCTGCCTATCTGACGAGTAACCAACAAGGGGGTAGACCAGAACGAGGCCAGTTTATTCCTCCTGTGTGGTCTGCGCACTCTCACCCAATCCTGAACTGCGATATCTGGTTCTTTGGCACGTCTGAGTCTGTCAAATCTCCATTTCATCTGGCGCTGCTGGCGAGTGACGTGAGTTTTAACCCCGGGGGGTCCCTTGGATTTGGAGGGGCGGAGTCTGTCCAGCGGCAAAGTGAGTTCCCTGCCCAACATTAGGAAGGCAGGGGAGACCCCAGTGGTGCTATGCTGTGAGGCCCGGTAGTGTAGTAAAGTCAGACGAATGGCTTGGTTGAAAGCGCACCCTTGTGCCAGGTGTGCCCTAAGGCCATTTTTCAAAGACTGGTGGAAACGTCCCACTCCCCCATTGGCCTGGGGGTGGTAAAGAGTGGTGCAGATGTGTTGGATACCCTTGTTCTCCAGGTAAGAAGTCCACAGAGACGAACTGAGGGCCGTTATCCGTTGTAATAGTTTGTGGAAGGCCCCAACGGGAGAACAGCGAGTCCAGAAAGTTCACGATGACTTGAGTGGTGACTGAGCCGGTCGTGATTAGTTCTGGCCATTTGGAGTGCAAATCATATGCTACCACCAGGTATGGCCGGTTGTGGGGAACCCCGTGAAATTCACTGCAGATATCCATCTGAAGGTGCTGCCGAGGACGAGTAGGCCAGGCCAGGGGTCAGAGGGGTGGGGGAGGTGGGTTGCCTGTTTTTCCACGCACAAGACAGGCTGGACAGTCTTTAACTAAAAGTTCGATTTCTCTGTCTATGCCCGGCCACCAGACTCTATCCCGGCAACGCTGTTTGAGTTTCACTATTCCCAGGTGCCCCTCGTGCGGCATTTCGAGCACATGCACGCGAAGGGTCCCCGGGACTACAGTGCAAAGCCCACGTGCCACACGTGTCATTCCAGCAAGATGGTTCATCTTTGATACGGGCAAATGTCTTTAGTTCTTCTGAGACATGTACGGGGCAGCCTTCTCGGACATAAGTGTGGAGCAGAGAGAAGATAGAGTCCTGCTCTGATGCAGTTTTAAGCTCCTGTAGTGATACCACACACCGCAGAGGTGTGTGTAGCAGCTGGATGATGTCTGTTTCAGGGCTAAAGTCTTCTGTTATTTCCGGAGCTGGAACAGAGCGAGACAAAAGGTCAGCCACCACGTTTTCATGGCCCGGTGTGAACTGAAGGCTGTAGTTATACTGATGGAGCCGGTCATACCAGCGGTGTAGTCTCAGTGGTCTGTGCCCTGTTCCTGACGTCGCCAGCAGTGCCACTAAAGCATGATGATCTGTCCTCAGTGTGAAATGGCGGCCATACAAGTACAGGTGCCATCTTTCGCATGCCCATAGACATGCCAGCGCGTCCCGTTCACCCACTGAATATCGTTGCTATGTTGGGTTAAGGGCCCTAGAGGCAAAGGCTATGGGCCTTTCTACGCCCTTCTGTACCTGTGACAATACAGCTCCGATGGCTGTGGTGGATGCATCGCAGGTGACCATGGTTTTACAGGAGGTGCTGAAGTGTGAAAGTATGGGAGGTGAACAGGTGCGCACAGCCTCCATACATGCCTGCGTCCACACCCAGGGCTCATCCTTCCGGAGTAATTGCCGCAGTGGGGCAGTAGTGGCTGAATACTGAGACAGAAACTTTAAGTAGTAGCCCATCATCCCTAGAAAGGAAGCCACCTGGGCAGGTGAAGTCGGTTCGGGGATGGACTGAATGGCATCCACATTATACTGGAGTGGGGAAATGCTCTGTGCTGACAACTTGAACCCCACAAACTTGATGACAGGTACAGCAAAAATAAATTTTTCACCATTTAAAGTTAGCCTGTGCTTGCTGAGTGCATTAAAAACCCTGTTGAGGCGCTCATCATGAGTGTGCGTTGTGGGCCCATGCGCGACAATGTCGTCAAGGTAGATGACAACGCCTGGTATCCCCGTTAGCACAGAGATCATAACCTTTTGGAAACAGGAAGGGGCAGAGCTAAGGCCGAAAGGCATCCTAGTATAACGAAATACTCCCTCATGTGTCACAAAAGTAGTCAGATTTCTGCTTTCAGCATGAAGGGGCACCTGCAGATAGCCTTCTCTTAGGTCCAGCTTAGAAAAAACTGGAGCCAAAGAATTGAGCCGTGAGTTCCTCCGTCATTGGTAGCGGGTACTTATCTGGAATAACTGCCTTATTGACTTGCCTCAAGTCCGCGCAGAGCACCAGATTTTTTAGTGGCCACCACCAGGTTTGAGACTCAGGGCGACGCATCCACCTGCTCAATGATGCCTCCTTGCAGCAGGCGCTGTAGTTCCGTTGACACGCCTTCACGCAGGGCCAGGGGAATACGGCGTAGAGGCTGAATGACAGGGCTGACAGTATGGTCAATGAGAGGCTGGTGCATAAATGAGGTGAGGCAGCCCAGCCCATTAAACAGTGTTGGCCGCTGTTGCTGCCATATTGGGGTCACAGCCAGGATAGCAGCCCCCTTCATGTCCACTAGGGTGAACCCCAGTGCGGTGAACAAGTCCAGTCCCATTAAATTTGCTCCTTTGTGGGCCACTTGGAAGATGAATGAGGGCAATGTCTTTGCACCGTAGTGCACAGTCAATTTAAGTGAACCCAGCAGCTCAATTTTGGAATCCCCGTAACCGCACAGGGCCATAGAGGGCGTGGCTAGGGGAAACACGCTGAATAATTGACTGTAAGTGCTTGCATTGAGCAGAGATACACTGGCCCCCGTATCCAAAAGCAGTGGAACACTCACATCATTCAGGGTGACAGTGCATGATCTGAATGGCACAAGTCCTGAAGTTACATTGTGGATGATGGCAGGTGGGGACTGACTGGTGTGCATCTGTGTATTTGGGGCTGAACGGCAGACACTTGCAAAATTATTTTGTTTTCCACAGTTATGGCATGTCTGGCCCTGGGCTGGACAGTTCTGGGCTCTGGTGAAATGAGAACGAGATCCACTATTAGTACAGGGCTGTTGTTGATGTGGTCGTCTACGCTGTTGCCGCGTGAGTTGCATTACGGAGTCAGGGGCATTTGCAGCCGCTTCTGCACCCCCGGTCGGGTGGCTGCTGGGCTGGTGAAGTTGTTTCCATAAATATCAATTGGCTGTGTGTTGACTTATTTTGATTTGTGAGAGTGGCCACACATTCAGCAGCGCTTTCCACTTGAAATGCTACCGCAATTGCCCTAGATAGCGTCAAGTCATCTGGTTGTAACAGCAGGGTTTCTCTAATTTTGTTATCATTGGTGTGTTCAATCAGCTGATCGCGGATCATTTCGTCGCGCAGCCCTCCGAATTTACAAGAATTCGCTAGCCCTCTCAGATTGGCCACATACTGATGCACGGACTCATCAGAGAGTTGATGGTGCCTGTGGAATACGAACCGCCGCAGCAAAATGCTCTGTGGAGCAGCGAAATGTTCATTCAGGGCCGTCACAGACTGTTCGTTCATAAGTGTTTTCACCACTGTTGCTGATTGTTCCGAGCACTCGCTGTCCTTCCGCCCCTAGACAGTGTTGGAGAAGTGCTTTTTTTCGTGCGGCACTCACCTCTGTGAGGCCAGCTGCGATGAGAAATGTCTCAAAAGATTGCAGCCAACGGGGCCACGGGATAGGAGGTTCACCTGGAAGAGCGAGGAAGGGCGGCGGCAGCGGTAGAGAAAAATCAGCCATCCTTGTCGCCAAAATGTGGTGTAGAATAAACAACCAGGCCAGAAATGCAGCGAACAACTCTCTGTTTACTATTCCTCTGTAACGCTCTAACACACCCAGAACTAGGCAGAACCAAAGACATGCATTGTGATCACAGAACAGTCTTTCTTTTTCATAAACGGTGTTTTTCCACCCTCTAGTGGACACAACATTTTCTTCTCTAGACAGCATTATATCTCCACTGGTATACGTAGAGATTAAACCGTTTGCTCATATCCACTGAAACAGAGCCTGCTAATGTTGCTCTCGACTGTCAGATATCTCAACAGTGTGTTTAGATTGCAGGCGTCTCATTATTCTGTGCACTATCAAACATCATTTAAGGCTCTATACTTTTACTGTGCAGCAACCGTTGACATTTATGTAATTGAAGGTAAAACATCTAAAGCGAAGTTGATAATTAAAACACAATTAACAGCACTATTAAAGGGACAGTTCACCCAGAAGTCGTACACATTTGAAACAACATGAGGGCGAGTAAATGATGACACGATATTCATTTTGGGAGAGCTGTGAAAGAGCAAAATATGAGCAATTAAGCATTTGATAGGAGTATCATCAGGCTCTGGATCGTTTGATTAATACAAACTCATTAGCCAGAATGATAACCGTGTAGACATCAGAAACAGCTTTTCACTCTCAACTGATTGTCACAATGCAGACGTGCTGAGATGAGCACAATAAGAGCAGAAAACACAAGAGGAGAGAAGCTGAGCTTGCAGAACACGTCTGATCAGAGAAAAGAGTAATAATAAAGTGCTAAGAGGAGCCGTGATCTCCAGCCCTGATGATATTGCATAAGCATATGGAGTCTGTTCTATTGATGTTCAGTATGTTTGGCATTTCTCTTCCAGCACACGAACACACACTGGCTCATCCACACATCAAACACACACACACATGATGCCGGTCAAATGTGTTTGCATGGTAGATGGACATTGTTTTGGCTCAACAGCAGCCTGAAGGCACTGATATCAGCAGAAACATAATGCTGTTACTCCACTCTTACTCTTTATACTTCAGTCTCCTGCTTCTCTCATTCACTCTCACACTCTTCTGAAACTGAAGCGGAGACCAGGGACCAGTTGCATAAACTGTTTAGACTAGTCTTAAAAAGTTAGTCACCTACTTTTTTCTCTTCAAGACTGGTCATAACTTTTTTAATTAAGTTATGAAAAGGTAGATTTTTGTTATTTGTATTGGGAAAGTACGACTGATTACCCCTTGGCAACTGCTAACATGTCTTAACATGGTGGCTAAGTTTATGCAACTGGCCCCAGATCTCAACCTCACAAACGGAACGAATGTTCAGGATCATCATGACGTGGATGGGGACCAAAGAAAGCGTCATATGATGAATCAGAGCATATCAGCACGAACGCTTTCTGTACAAGTCTTTATGTAAGGAGGAGAGTGAATTTTATGTTTTTATTTACTTGCCTTTAAAAGTTTTCTTGACTGCCCTGAGATTCTGCTATAAATAACTCCTTTAGTGTTCAATGGCAGAAAGTCATTCAGGCTTGGAAAGACGAGGGTGAGCAAAAGATGACAGAATGGTGGTTTCTGAGTGAACTAGTCCTTTCAGACAGACTTTACTACACTAATGTGTTTTATAATATCTGTGGCTGTAGATGAGCTTCAGTCAGGTGTGAATAATGTGATCAGTCATTCTTCACATTCTTAAACACATTTATTACAAAGCTCTTATTGCATTCGTATAATGCTGGACAATGGTTTCCTGAATAGTTGAGCTGATTTCAGGTCTCTCTTCCCACACTGACCTTCTGCTTCTACATAACAGATTTTATTGAAGAAGAGCGACAGTGTGGAGTGGAAAACAGAGTTAAATTTGTGATAATGTGCCTTAAACAATGAGTCTATTGTGCATTACTTCAGCTCCTCAAGTTCACGCTTGAGAATTCCTGGTGGCCAAAATCCTCTGGACTTGCATTTTAGTTTTTTTAAATATATTTTTTGTTTGTTTCTTGAATGTAAGTGTTGTTTTGATTTATATCAAACATAATTTTTAAGGACAGACCGATAATTTCGTATGAAGTGTGTGTGTGCGCGCGTTTTTTGTGACATATGAGGACACAAATGTGTGTAATAACATGGGTATGACAGGTATTACAAGGAGAAGGTGACATTATGTCCCCATTTTTCAAAACGCTTATAAATCATACAGAGTGAGCTTTTTTGAGAAAGTAAAAATGCAGAAAGTCTCCTGTGAGGGGTAGGTTTAGGGGTAGGGTTGGTGTAGGGCAATAGAATATACGGTCTGTACAGTATAAAAACCATTACACCTATGGAGAGTCCCCACTTTTCACAAAAACAAACCTGTGTGTGTGTGTGTGTGTGTGTGTGTGTGTGTGAGACAGCGCCCTCTACGGTCAGTGGTTGCTATGGTAACGTCAGTCTCATCGACGGAGCCGCAGACAAATGGCAGCGCGTTGAACATCAGACGCGTTTTACGCAATGAAATCACGCGTCAGCGGATGGATGCGGACAAACACTCATCATAAATGTCATGTCTGAGGACCATTAGACGGACACTCGAACACCCGTTTTTCACGATGTCGTGGATTGTGTCTTTTCTTCATTTCTACTCGAACTTTCCATTAACTTGCGTTCTGTTTGTACATCTGTCTGCAGTGCGCGGCGAATGAGCGAGCTGCGGGAACACAGACCCTTCCTGGAGATGATGATGATGATGTGTGTGTGTGTGTGTGTGTGTTATGATCGGGAGGGTTCGAGATTGATGGAGGATCGACTGTGATGATGATGATGATGATGATGGAGCAGAGCAGATGCGCGCGCGCACGCTCACAGTCCAAACCACATCACCTGACAGCACTGTTTAATGGATTACAGAGAACTAGGTCGGATTTCTCATACAAATGAATGGATTAGTGACTGACACCTCATCGCTCATCATTCCTCCTCATCTCATTGTTTGGGGGCAGATTTCAGCATCAGGGTTTGACTGGACACATGTAAGTTCACTGCTAACAGGAGAGCTGATGTTCAAGGGGATATGACATGATTTTGTCAGATTATTTCCATCAAGGTCCATTTTGCTCACTCAGCTATAGAGTATTCTGTGATCTAGGGAATGAAATGCTCAGATTTGAGCTGCACTCAGTGTAAACAGCAGTGTGTACAGTAGAAACTGAGCATCGTGACGTGGAAGTGTTCTGGAAACTGCTGTAGGACGGTTTCGTGGTCCTGGTCCTGTAGGAATGGGGAAATGAAAAAACCTTATCAGTGTAATGGTAAATCATTAAAAAAAACCTTTTACAACCCCATGCTACGTGTCAACAATGGAAATAAGCACAGTTAGAGCATCAGGAGTCTGACTGTAGTGTAGTGCAATAGCATGATCACATGAAGCCAAAACTAGTTTGGAGCACTGCTCTATAATATCTGGATTACTCATGACCTCGACTGACACCTCATCGCTCATCATTCCTCCTCATCTCATTGTTTGGGGGCAGATTTCAGCATCAGGGTTTGACTGGACACATGTAAGTTCACTGCTAACAGGAGAGCTGATGTTCAAGGGGATATGACATGATTTTGTCAGATTATTTCCATCAAGGTCCATTTTGCTCACTCAGCTATAGAGTATTCTGTGATCTAGGGAATGAAATGCTCAGATTTGAGCTGCACTCAGTGTAAACAGCAATGTGTACAGTAGAAACTGAGCATCGTGACGTGGAAGTGTTCTGGAAACTGCTGTAGGACGGTTTCGTGGTCCTGGTCCTGTAGGAATGGGGAAATGAAAAAACCTTATCAGTGTAATGGTAAATCATTAAAAAAAACTTTTACAACCCCATGCTACGTGTCAACAATGGAAATAAGCACAGTTAGAGCATCAGGAGTCTGACTGTAGTGTAGTGCAATAGCATGATCACATGAAGCCAAAACTAGTTTGGAGCACTGCTCTATAATATCTGGATTACTCATGACCTCACAAACATGTGAAGCCACCATATTGCTATTCTACACATTCTGTTGAATATTGAAATCGTCTGACTTGAATGAGAAAACGTTATCTAACGAGCCACCATTATATATCTGAAGTCTCCCTGTACATTCTTATAAGACAAACATCCTAAGCATGTAAATGATTATCTGTAATAAAGTTATGTTCTTAATCATAACAGTAGTGAACATCAGATCAGCGGATGGATGAGATCCTCAACATATCTATTACAAATGTTAAAATGCTCATTCTGAAATCTGAAGATGGATTTATGCTTTATTCCAAACATAATTTGCCATTTACGGTTATTAACTGTGGTCATGAAGGAGTTAAAATACTGAATTAAACATTAATCATTAATTCAACAGTATATCCATAACACTTAATTCCTAAGCAAACACCGCAGATTTTGTGCTGTTCTGTAACTTTTTAACCGTCACTGTTTCCAAGATCTCCAAGAGACTGATCTATTTGTTGGTTAATAAAAAGACATGAAGTAAAATACACACATCACAACTTACTCACAGAAATAACGCTGAGTGCATTTGGACTTGAATACATGAAACTTTATTTCCAAGCATTTATATGAGCAAGATGATGCATAGTAAAGTTTTAATTTTAATACAATATAGTGCAGTGATCCCAAATATAAGTTCATATTTGCATATATATTGAAATCATTAAGGGTGTGTGTTAACCAAACACAGACCCACCTTAATGATGTCAATATATTGTCTATCCTGCACGAAAAGCCCATTAAAGTTACAGATAACGTGATATATCCTTAAAAATGAATCGTGTGCAACTGCAAATCAGGTGGTTTTAGGCCACCAGTCAGTGATGCTCTCTGTTGGTAGAGAATAGCTATGGCTGCTCGAACACTTGCGGTGGCTTCACTTTGTGATTCTGTGAGCAGTCCAGTCATTTATATTCATAGATCAGTGGGCATAGTTTAAGGGAACGAGTGTATTAGCATTACAGGCTAAGAAGAGTACACTTGAAATGTTTACAAAGTGGATGCAGGACGTTGTTAATAATACATGTGCAATTAATTGCAGCCAGCAGGCGTGAAGAATATTACCTGATCGCAGTCAGCACCTGTGTGACTTTAGCCATCAAAATAGCCCATTTGGTAAGGAAGAGGTGGTTGTAACAGGACAACACATATCTTTCTTCATTTTTAAATGGTGAATTGTGGCAACTATTGAAATACAGCCATATATAAAAGCACAAACACAGCAACCTGTTTAAGCATTAGACATCCAAAACAAATATGAATAACGATACAAGTCAGCACACTCTGAAAGCTCGAAGGCCATACATATTACACCAGCAGATGAAGCTTGTTGCTAGGGGTTTGCTGTCGTTTGTCACTGTCCCATTATTCAATAATGGTTTATTTGCCAGGCCTGCATCATGGTTCATAAACAATCTGTACTGAAATGTGCTGAACAATCAAAATCCTGCACAGACGTGATCAGGTACTTCGTTCAAATAAGCCTCAGCCTTTCCTAATATCGATCCTTCGGAAGTAGAGATGTGTTTCTGTAGCCAGGAGCAGCGTAAAGTTTGCTGAGCCTCAGCATCCGCTCAGATAAATGACAGCTGAAACGGGACGCTGTGCAGGAACTGTGTTTTATAGTATAATGAGCCGGTATACAGCTGTAAATGACAAACCAGTACATGTTCAAACAGTTGAATTTTTAATAGAAAGTATATGTGACTGTTGCAGTCTACTGTTTGGTTAGGGTTAGGGTTAACAGCACTGCAGGACATGTTTGATATTAAAAAGTAATTTAAAGTGCATTATGCCGGGAAAGAGAACTCAAGTCGGTACTGCACACTGTTTGACAGACCCAGAGGAACGCATACAGTATACTTTGCTTAACTCAGGTGCGTACCTAAACAGCCAAATACACACAGACGTATGTCAGAATGTTTGTCTTGGCGAGTAATCACATAAACACAGTCAACCTAAATGTAAATAGTTGGGAGAAGATTGGATGTGTATCTTTACACTGGATCCGTGCATTAGGTTATCCACGCATACGTATGCGAATAAACTGCTGCTGACTGTCATTAATGTTAATCAAACTTCGAAAGAAAAGAGAAAATCACTCACTGCTCATGAAGGAATAACTTTTTTTAGCTTTAATAAGAATAAACTTGATGCACTTTTTATTTATTTCATTTCTTTAATATTTCTTTCCTGAATACTACTGATAGATGAACCCACCTGAAATGCTAAAAAGACTATTCGTTTTCTGTCTGTCTTCTATTGAACAATTTATTTTACAGTTATATTATTATAGTGAAATAAAATATACAATTTAGGATTTTGGCCTCATCACCCATCCAAGTCATAACGCCTTTAATATCAAATTGATTTTTGATGTTGTTCAATTAAAGGAATTTCACTCATATTTTGTTTCTATTTTTCAACAGTGTATCAGACTGTGGAAGCCAAAGAAAACACTTACCAGAGTCCAAGTCAATAACAACTGAAATAAGCACCCATTATCATCCGTGTCATGAAAAACATTCCCTTTGAACGAGACGGTAAAGTGGGGAGAGGGAAACCAGATTAAATCGGGGAAGAGGAGTGCTAAAAAACAAAGGGAAAATGTGGTGGCCAGTGGTTTGGAGGTCCATAGGGTGGCCTACATTTGCAGCGTCTCTATTTCTAGCAGTGGGAGCTTCATTCTCTGAAGTCTTTAATGCCACAGGGAAAGATATTTTTAGTGACTTTGGACAATTCCAGATTACTGAGAATGGGCCACCAGAGCTACGTAAACGCCAAGCCGCTAATCTTCACCCTAACTTATACTTTAACCGAGACGACGTACCACTGTTGAGACAAAGGTCAACTACAACTCACAGCCACATCTTTAAAGTGATCCGGACGGCTGTGCTGACAATGCTCTCCGCCGGCCCGCTCTACATGCCACCCACAAAGCATGAGGAGTTCACCAGCAAGTGGAACGAGATTTATGGAAACAACCTCCCGCCTTTGGCCCTCTACTGCCTCCTGTATCCCGAGGACACCGCAGCAGTGCAGTTCCTGATTAAGTTCATGGACCGGATGTCAGAGTATCCTGACTGGAAAGTAAGCAGTGCACCTAACGATGAAGTTCCGATGGCTCATTCGCTCACTGGATTTGCTACTGCTTTTGACTTCATCTACTCATTACTGGATCAGAAGCACCGAGACCTGTACTTAAAGAAGATTTCTGCTGAAACCCAAGCGCTCTACAAGACGTCAAAGTACAGGGGCTGGGGGAAGCAGTTTCTTCAAAACCATCAAACCACTAATATAGTTGCTATTCTGACTGGAGCAATAGTGGTGGGTGCACATGATGACACTCAGTCGAGGGTTTGGAAACAGGTATCTGTAAATTACATGGAGAAGACGATGTTTCTGTTAAGTCACGTTGTAGATGGCTCTCTGGACGAGGGAGTTGCATACGGGAGTTATACAGCAAAGTCAATCACGCAGTATGTTTTCCTGGCGAAGCGCCACTTCAGCATAGACAACACGCAGAACAATTGGCTGCGTACTCATTTCTGGTTTTATTACGCCACTTTGCTTCCGGGCTTTCAGAGAACGGTTGGTATAGGGGACTCAAACTATAACTGGTTCTATGGACCGGAGAGCCAATTAGTCTTTTTAGATTCATATGTGATCAAAAATGGGTCCGGTAATTGGCTGGCACAGCAAATTAGGAAGCACAGACCTAAAGACGGTCCCATGGGCCAGTCCTTTGCCCAGCGCTGGACAACGCTTCACACAGAGTTCATCTGGTACAACGCCGACCTTACACCACTGCCCCCTTATGATCACAATAAGGCTAAGATGCACATCTTCTCAAACTGGGGAGTGGTGACTTACGGGGCTGGTTTATCTGTTGCACAAGGCAACACCTTCGTCTCATTTAAATCTGGAAAGCTGGGTGGTCGGGCGGTGTTTGACATTGTCCACGCCAAGCCTTACTCATGGGTGGATGGCTGGAACAGCTTTAACCCTGGTCATGAGCACCCAGACCAAAACTCGTTTACTTTTGCCCCTAATGGACAAGTGTTTGTTTCTGAGGCTTTATATGGCCCCAAATACAGCTTCCTAAACAACGTGCTGGTGTTCAGCCCATCCCCGACGAGCCAGTGTAATGTCCCTTGGGAAGGACAGCTCGGGGAATGTGCCAAGTGGCTCCGCTGGACAGACTCAGGGGTCGGAGACTCTGCGGGAGAGCTGATCGCTGCTTCTGCTCATGGAGATGCTATGTTTGTAAGCGGAGAAGCGGCTGCGGCATATTCCTCAGCCATGAGACTGAAGAGTGTGTACCGAGCCCTGCTTCTCCTCAACTCACAGACTCTTGTGGTACTTGACCACGTCGAGAAAAGTGACGACTCACCGGTGAATGTCGTCAGTGCGTTTTTTCATAATCTTGATATTGACTTTAAATACGTGCCCCATAGTTTCACAGACAGGTACAATGGGGCGTTGATGGATGTCTGGGATGCTCATTACAAAATCTTCTGGTTTGACAGTCAGGGACGCAGCCCTGATACACAAATACAGGAGGCTGAGCAGGAGGCCGAGTTTAAAAAGAGGTGGACGCAGTTTATCAATGTCACCTTCCCTTTCACGGATTCGGTGGGTAGGATGGTGTATGTGATGCACGGGCCTTACGTTAAAGTTTCCAACTGCAGGTTCATTGAAAGCAGTAAGAATGGGCTCAAGCTTTCTCTTGTCATCAATAACACTGAGAAAATCGTTTCTATAGTAACCAATCACAGAGACATTGGGGCCCGTTCCAGCTATCTGGGCTTTGGGGGTTACGCTAAGGTGGAAGACAGACATCAGGTTATCCGTTTTGGCTTGGGGACGCAGCTTGTCCCCAAACAGACAAAACTGCACAATCATCTCTTTGACTTTGGAGTTACGCTGAATGTTGTAGCTGGGGTAATACTGTGTGTGGCCATTGTTTTTTTGACCCTACAGCGAAAGTTTTACGTTTGCTTTAGCAGACTGATGCGTTACGCTTTGCTTTCGGTGTTAATGCTGTGGATAACCGAGCTCGTGTTCGTCTCGAACAGCTGCGATCAGCTCCTGTGTAAGGTGAAGTGGCGCGGAGCCACCACAGACCCGGAGCTTCGCAAACAAACGAGGCTTTATGACCAGCATCAGCTCCCTCTGCCCACGGTAGTGATCACCACGCTACCTGGCTCTGGATCTGACATCCTTAAGCACCTTTTCTACAACAGCACAGACTTTGTCTACCTGCGCATCCCTACAGAACACTTGGATATCCCCGAAACAGAGTTCGAATTTGACTCTTTAGTAGATGCTTGTGAATGGACGCGGTCAGAAGCTCAGTGTGGGCGTTTTAAAATGATTCAGGGCTGGCTGCATTCACTGGTTCACAACACCCAATTATTCCTGCAGAACATCCCACTCCACGACACCAGCCACATGAAATTGGCCCAAAGAGTGAGCCTCTCCCAGGACAAGAGGAGGAGGCTGAGGAGGAGAGAGTCCAAGGCTGAGATGAAAGGCCGGGTGCGAGTCGACAGGGATGTTGAGTACGTCCGAGAGCTGAGGAGACACACGGTGGACTATCCTAACGCCCGTGTGGTTCTCAATCTCTGCAGCGGCAGCTGGGCTCTCAAGCTGCCCTTTCTTCAAGAAGTTATCGGCCCTTCACTGAGAGCCATCTACATCGTCAGGGACCCTCGTGCATGGATTTATCTGATGCTGTATAATAGCAAACCCAGCCTATACTCACTCAAGAACATTCCCCAGCATCTAGCTCTTATTTTCAAGCAGGACATGGTGAGCGACAGGTGTCCGACCGCGTTTGCGGCGGAGTTTAGGAAGCTGTGGCAGCTCATATCCCGTTCAGAGACCAATCCTGTGCTGTTACTGGCCCATCTGTGGCTCGCTCACACCGCTGCTGTCCTCAGAGTCACAGCTATCTTATCTGAAAAGTCCTATCTTCAAGTCAGGTTTGAGGATGTCATAAACTATCCTCAAGAGACGGCTGAGAAGATTCACTCTTTCCTTGGAATCCCTGTATCTCCTTCAGCCCTGAATCAGCTCATGTTCACCACCTCCACAAACTTGTATAACCTGATGTATGAAGGGGACATATCACCAGCCAACATCGACAAATGGAGGAGAAACATGCCAAGGAGAGATATCAGACTCATAGAGCACACATGTGGATTCCTGATGAGGCAGCTCGGCTATCACAGGTTCACTGATTAAGTAGCTGCAGGCCAGCTGCTGTCATTAATCTCTTCTATCTGATCGTTTGATATTTGTGTTGTATTTTTGCACAAATTTTAGTTGCAAACAAAGTAAAGTGAAAATGAAAGAACTAGGCACAAGAATTGGAACTTCAGCCTGTGATTCTGCACCATGTCCAATCTAACATATAACATTTTGTACTACAATGCCTTCAGGACATATATATATATATATAGATAGATAGATAGTGCTGTCAAACGATTAATCGCGATTAATCGCATCCAAAATAAAAGTTTTTGTTTACATAGTATATGTGTGTGTACTGTGTATATTTATGATGTATATATAAATACACACACATACATGTACATATTTAAGAAAAATTTGTTGAGTTTATATATTAAATATATTTATATATAATATAAATTATATTAATATAAATATATACATGTAAATATTTTCAAAACATATGCTGTATGTGCGTGTCTTTATACATACATAATAAATATACAGCACACACACATACAGTCGTGGTCAGAATTATTGGCACCCTTGGTAAATATGATCAAAGAAGGCTGTGAAAATAAATCTGCATTGATAATCATTTTGATCTTTTATTTGAAAAATTCACATAAATCTAACCTTTCATTGGAGAATAAGAATTTAAAGTGGGGGGAAATATCATTATGACATAAATGTTTTTCTCAAATACACATTGGATACAATTAACGGCACCCCTAGAAATTCTTATGAGTAAAATATCTGTGAAGTATATTTTCATTCATATTTACAATTTTGAGCACTCCAGGGTGATTATGAACATGAAATTATTCATCCATGGCTTCCACCATCAGGGCAATAATTAAGGATTTCCAATCAACAGAAAATGTTACAAATCTGTCTGGAAGAGGATGTGTGTCTATATCGTCCTAATGCACGCTGAGGAGGAGTGTTTGAGTGGCTAAAGACTCTCTGAGGACCACAGCTGGAGAATTGAGTCTCAGGTCAGAAAACCTTAAAAAAAAACCCGATCAAACAGCACCTACACCACAGGTTGTTTGGGAGGGCTTCAAGAAAAAAACTCAAGAAAAGAAAATGCTCTCATTCAAAAACCATCCCCAGCATATTCTGTTGTCAGACACGAATGGAACTTAAAACGGGACTGGCTTCTATGGTCAGTTGAAACTAAAAAATTAGCGTTTTAGCAACAAACACTCAAGATGGGTTTGGTGCACACAGGGATAAAAAGTATCCCATGTGTACAATGAAATATACTGCTGCATTTTTGATGAGAGCCATCTACATCGTCAGGGACCCTCGTGCATGGATTTATCTGATGCTGTATAATAGCAAACCCAGCCTATACTCACTCAAGAACATTCCCCAGCATCTAGCTCTTATTTTCAAGCAGGACATGGTGAGCGACAGGTGTCCGACCGCGTTTGCGGCGGAGTTTAGGAAGCTGTGGCAGCTCATATCCCGTTCAGAGACCAATCCTGTGCTGTTACTGGCCCATCTGTGGCTCGCTCACACCGCTGCTGTCCTCAGAGTCACAGCTATCTTATCTGAAAAGTCCTATCTTCAAGTCAGGTTTGAGGATGTCATAAACTATCCTCAAGAGACGGCTGAGAAGATTCACTCTTTCCTTGGAATCCCTGTATCTCCTTCAGCCCTGAATCAGCTCATGTTCACCACCTCCACAAACTTGTATAACCTGATGTATGAAGGGGACATATCACCAGCCAACATCGACAAATGGAGGAGAAACATGCCAAGGAGAGATATCAGACTCATAGAGCACACATGTGGATTCCTGATGAGGCAGCTCGGCTATCACAGGTTCACTGATTAAGTAGCTGCAGGCCAGCTGCTGTCATTAATCTCTTCTATCTGATCGTTTGATATTTGTGTTGTATTTTTGCACAAATTTTAGTTGCAAACAAAGTAAAGTGAAAATGAAAGAACTAGGCACAAGAATTGGAACTTCAGCCTGTGATTCTGCACCATGTCCAATCTAACATATAACATTTTGTACTACAATGCCTTCAGGACATATATATATATATAGATAGATAGATAGTGCTGTCAAACGATTAATCGCGATTAATCGCATCCAAAATAAAAGTTTTTGTTTACATAGTATATGTGTGTGTACTGTGTATATTTATGATGTATATATAAATACACACACATACATGTACATATTTAAGAAAAATTTGTTGAGTTTATATATTAAATATATTTATATATAATATAAATTATATTAATATAAATATATACATGTAAATATTTTCAAAACATATGCTGTATGTGCGTGTCTTTATACATACATAATAAATATACAGCACACACACATACAGTCGTGGTCAGAATTATTGGCACCCTTGGTAAATATGATCAAAGAAGGCTGTGAAAATAAATCTGCATTGATAATCATTTTGATCTTTTATTTGAAAAATTCACATAAATCTAACCTTTCATTGGAGAATAAGAATTTAAAGTGGGGGGAAATATCATTATGACATAAATGTTTTTCTCAAATACACATTGGATACAATTAACGGCACCCCTAGAAATTCTTATGAGTAAAATATCTGTGAAGTATATTTTCATTCATATTTACAATTTTGAGCACTCCAGGGTGATTATGAACATGAAATTATTCATCCATGGCTTCCACCATCAGGGCAATAATTAAGGATTTCCAATCAACAGAAAATGTTACAAATCTGTCTGGAAGAGGATGTGTGTCTATATCGTCCTAATGCACGCTGAGGAGGAGTGTTTGAGTGGCTAAAGACTCTCTGAGGACCACAGCTGGAGAATTGAGTCTCAGGTCAGAAAACCTTAAAAAAAAACCCGATCAAACAGCACCTACACCACAGGTTGTTTGGGAGGGCTTCAAGAAAAAAACTCAAGAAAAGAAAATGCTCTCATTCAAAAACCATCCCCAGCATATTCTGTTGTCAGACACGAATGGAACTTAAAACGGGACTGGCTTCTATGGTCAGTTGAAACTAAAAAATTAGCGTTTTAGCAACAAACACTCAAGATGGGTTTGGTGCACACAGGGATAAAAAGTACCCCATATGTACAATGAAATACACTGCTGTATTTTTAATGTTGTGGGCCTATATTTCTGCTGGAGGTCCTGGACATCTTGTTTAGACACATGGCATCATGGATTCTATCAAATACCAACAGATAAAACATCAAAAACTGACTGTCCATGCTAGAAATCTTATAATGGGACATGTTTGGATCTTCCAACCGGACAATAATCCAAAAACAAACCTAAAAAACAACACAAAAATGGGTTTCTGGGCACAAAACCAAGCTTCTGCTCTGGCCATTCCAGTCTGAGCTGAACCCTAGAGAAGATAGATGAGTGGTGACCTGAAGAGGAGAAGCTGGGGATCTGAAGGGTCTGGAGAGATTCTGGATGAAGGAATGCTCTCTGATCTCGTGTCAGGTGCTCTCTAACCTCAGCAGGCATTATAGGAGAAAACTCAGAGCTGTTATTATGCCAAATGGAGGTTTCAAAAAGCATTGAATAAAAGGGTGCCGTTAATTGTGTCCAATGTGTATTAGAGAAAAACATTTATGTCATAATGATATTTCCCCCCACTTTAAATTCTTATTCTCCAATGAAAGGTTAGATTTATGTGAATTTTTCAAATAAAAGATCAAAATGATTATCAATGCAGATTTATTTTCACAGCCTTCTTTGATCATATTTACCAAGGGTGCCAATAATTCTGACCACGACTGTATACTATGTAAACAAAAACATTTATTTTGGATGTGATTAATCGCGATTAATCGTTTGACAGCACTAATATATATATATATATATATAGTCGCGTGAAGGAGAGAGAGAGTGAATTCAGCAAGGCAAGGATGCATTAAATTGATCAAAAGTGACAGAAAAGACTTTTACATTGTTCCAAATAAATTCTATTTAAAGAAAATGTTCTTTTTCCACGTTTTAATGAAAAATCTTTTTTTTTAAACAAAACAAAACAAAAACTATTGCAGTTTCCACAAAAATATTAGAATATCAGAATCAGTATATTAGAATTATTTCTGGAGGATCGTGTGACACTGAAGACTAATGACTGCTCAAAATTCACAGGAATAAATTATATTTAAACTATATTGATATAGAAAACTGTTTGTATTTCACAGTATTACTGTTTTTAACTGTAATTTTTTATCAAAAAAATGCAGCCTTGTTGAGCAGAAGAGACTTCTTGGAAAAACATGGTACCAACCCACACTTTTATATATAGATATCCACATTAGTATTCTTTATATTAGACACTGTGTTTCCTGATGTATGACACCAGTGATGTAGTCACAGTTATCTACATACGGTGTGTGCAGTCTTTAATTTCCAGAGAGGGAAAAAACTAATGCTTAGCTTCCATATAATCACATATTCCATATAATCACAAGTCCAGCGGTTGAAGAACTTCACTGTTACATGAAAAATCAACTGTTCATATCCACAACGGAGTAGCCCTTTTTTTGCCTTAATCAGATATTCGATGATCGATGAGATTGCTGTCCTAAAATGATATAATGAATTAAGATGAATACGCAAGTTTTTTGGACCTGAAATGACTTTTTGGCTGAAATAATGTTTTAAACTATCGCCTGAATGCCAATTTTCACAGAATTCCACCACAAGTAATTTGAAAGAGAGCAAGCAGTTCTTAATTTCACTTAGCATGAAACAAAGTGTTCACAGGATGTTTTAGTAAGATAATAATTCCCTTCAGCCATGCATTTGTGCTGTGGTTTTGTGTTCTGTCTGCAGTCATGCTCTTTTCTGCATCCAGGGGTGTGTTTCTCCAAAGCATCACTAGCCAGCTGTGCTCCCAATCCATCTTACATCACAGTTCAGCGATTCAGTGTTTCCTGAAATCATAGTTCCAACGAACATTCGCGAGCAGCATGGCAAACGTATGTGTTTGGAGTGGGTTAGGGTTAGGAGTGATAAGAAAACCCACAAATAAAGCATAATGAAGAACAGACATAGCAAAGCAGTCCTCAGATGCCATGTTCAATATTTACATTACAGCAATAATCTGAACTGATTAATTAGCAGAAGTTATCACTCCACCACCTCCTCGACATCATTAACAACTATTCTAACCAACGTGGCTCAAGCGACAGATGTGTGACAAAGCTCCTACATTTCGGGGGAGCAGTCATGACTAGCTAGTTAGTTTCTCTAGTACTGTGGAGGTTTAGCAGCGAGTTACGCCGCTGTTGGGAAACGCACTCTTGACAGTCTGATGCTTCAGTCTGACGGGTTTATGTTTTCATGTCTCAGTGGCCTTGATCTCTGACTCTTAAAGCTTTTTTAAGGTTTGATTTCTCAACATTAAATAAAGATGATGCATAACTTGACAAATGACAATCGTTTCATACTACATGTGCTATAAAACATGCCACTTTCTCATTTACACTCTAAGGCACTCTAAACGTACAAAAATGACTAGTACTTATTTCAATAGGGACTAGTGTCTATTCAATAGTCAATATACTGTATATATATATACTGAAATATGTACTAATTCCATATTCCATTTGTGGCTAGTATTTAGTTTTACTGGTACAACTATAACCAACAATATCCCAAACTAGATGCTTGTAATATTTCCATTACCATTTCTGCTAAATATGCAAACAATAAGTTGAATATTAATGCAGAACAGCAGCTGAAGAGAGATGATGAGAGAGAAAGTGCTCAAATGTCAGAGCTGATTTAACAAACGCATCGTTAATAAACCTTTGAAAACAGGAAACAAACAACTGATTGCATCTGAATCATCTTTAGTGAAGTTAAGAAGAATCAAATGCATTTGATCAGACAATGGAAATAATCTGATAGTAGATGACGTTAGATCATCACATGGTCACAGATGTATTTGTGCTGTAATATGGCTGCAGTCATGTTCACTTCTGCCAAAATGCCCTTCTTAGCAAGGTATTAATTAACATGCATACTGTGTTTCTAAATGATGCATTCTGAATCAGAATTGGTCTGAAAGGAGATGATTTGATGGAGATGTGTAGTCCTCAATCTGAAGCTGAGATGAGTTGCAGATGCTGTGAAACCTCAGCCTGATCTCAGAAGATTGTAAGTCTTCTCCTGAACCCATAAAGTTACTAACACCTCATTCCAAAACATTTGATTGTCGCAATGTCAAAATTAGACAGACAAGACCCAATGAGATTTTATGTCAGTGAATTCAGACCCGTGTGATAGAATGATTACAGTTTTTTTCGATTGCTAAATGACAGCGGGCACAACTGGAGCTACATGTGCAAAACTCTAACTACAGTCTGCACAGCAGCAGTTCATGTGGACCAAACTCTAGTTCGTTTTTCATTGCTTGAACACAGTTTTCAAAACTCTACACACTTATCCCATGACTTTAACCACAACCTGCACAACACTGTGGATTTACAGCACTTTGTTCAAATGCTAACACACTGCTGTCAAAACTGTGAACCACACATTCAAAACAGAATAGATTTCAGCCTTGTGCCTTTCAAACACTGCTGATTGCAATTTCAGCTGAAAGGCTAAGCAGGTGTCTAGTTTTAGACTTGTTAGTGAACACACATGAGAGAACATTAGATGTGATGTTGATGAAAACCTGTGGCCTGATGCTAGAGAGAGGCAGGATTAGCCCCTCAATTATTTGTTCGAATTACAGTATGTACTTTTAGTTTCTACCTTTTTTTTCTCATTACTGTAATTCCGTAAATTACTACAGACTATTGAAGCAAACTGTTAATTTTCATTTACCTTAAAGAATTATGTTCTAAAAATTTAAATAAATCATGTGAAAGAATGTCACTCTTTTCTTTGAAGAAAATATTACTTTGTATGAAGTCACTGAAATTGTTCAAACTGTAAAGATGAAAAGTTAGTATTTTCTGTATTGGTGTTTGATGCTAGTGTTTTTACTCTCAGTGTGTTCTGAGTGACAGTGTGTGTTATCTCAGTGAGGGTTGTGCATAGTGTTTGGCTGCACTGAGCCTGTTTTGAGCCGTGTGTTAAGAGTTGTGTTGCTTGGAATGAGTTTTGCAGGTGATGTGAACTGTTTAGCTCAGGTGACTGTTGGTAGTGCAGACTGTAGTTAGAGTTTTGCACATGTAGCTCCAGTTGTGCCCACTATCATTTAGCAATCGAAAAAAACTGTAATTCATCAAACAGAGTTATAGGACGGCATCTGATGATTGCTAATATAATGCACAGATCAAGTGGATTTTGTGTAGGATCAGTGTGCGGTGCATTTATAGTTTTTTCCAACACATTGCATAAATGTGGTAGCTTTGAACATATCTAATGTCATTTATTAAATGCGATAAAACCGACCTATTATGTCCTAATACTTTTTCATATGTTTCGGTGTCTGTGCAAAGGTATGGAAATGTAAGTACGCTAGAATCACACTTTACATATGAATACCATTATGTTAGAAAACCACAGTTTTCATGGCAATGCAGTAATGCAGCAGACGCTGGATCATCTCTCACTCAGGGTCTGGATCTGCTGCCAAAACGAGTTTTGAATAGAAGAAGAAAATCCATAACAAATACTCCATTAGCAAAGCATTGACTGGATGCTAGTAAGTAAACTGCAGAGAGCTAACAGAGCAATCCTGACAGTTTTACACATCACAGTTTCAGTCTGAAAAGTCTCACATAATCATGATACATCACATGTTTCTTTCTGTATACAATGTTTTATAATGTACAGATTCTTCAGTCAGCAGCCGCTTCATGTTGTGCTGTTCAACACCGGGTTGTTTTCTTGTTGTGGTGGAGCAAAAGCAGACAGAACAGTGTTGGCTGATGTGTCTTCCAGATTAAAGGAGTAAACCAACATTGGGAATTTCACCCAAGGAAATATTAGATGACAATTAGCCCATAAAGGTCAATCAGTCTGTTCCAACAATGAAAGGCATGAGATGGAGGTCCAGCAATAACCATGCATTTCGTTTCACATAAGAACACATGTCAACCTCTGCTGAGTCTGACTGCTGGATCTCTGTGTTTCTGTCTCGTGTCATGTGATCATGTCTCCTAGGAAACGCTTGTTTGTGCAGTTCCCTGGAGATTACCGAGCCGCTCCTCATCAGTGTTGAGTACACACACACTCTCCTCTGTGTCTTCTGCTGTCTTTCAGTTCTACAGCAGCGCATCAGTCTCTGAACTGTTAGATCATGCATCCACGCCAGAAATATCAGATCCAGCCCCAGACGCCAGATCCTGTCCGAAAATATCCGTTTTGTCTAACAAAACAACTAGTCAGCAAAATCGCCTAATACCCAAAGTCTTGACTGGTACCCAAAACGGTATTTACTGTCTTCTATCAGCCAAGAGTTGACTGAGTAAAGCCAGAGAAGAGCGGAAGCAGGAGACGGAGTGAGGATGATAAAAGGAGCAGAGTTTATTGAATAGTCTTGGTTGCGTATGTTTCAATGCTCAGACTTCATCTGACGAACACAAATCTAACGAGTAGTGCTTCACAACAACATCCCATAAACCCTGAGTTTCATGAAGACAAACAGCCCTCGAAACCACACAATCTAAATTATATTAAAACAATAATATACAAAACTAATCAATGAATAAATCAATGAAATTAGTATATAATTGGATTATAATGATTATATGAATAAATGGTATAATAACACGGTTGAATGATTATAAATAAAAAAAAATATATATAAAATAAAAGTAAAACACGGCACAAAAGTGTGGTTGCGCTCTTGAAGCAAAACAGACACAGGCAGTGTTTGAGGATCCTCCGGTCCTTCTGAACATCAGTCAGCTGTTACTGTCACAGCGAGGACTCCTCACAACATTTATCCTCTGGACAGTTCTCTTTCTCTCTGTGTTTCAGGAAACACTCGTCATCATTTCTTTCCTCTGTATTTGTGTCATTCCTCCATCGCTCTCTGACAGAACAATCTGGCCAATCATGGAGCCAGCAGGGAAAACACTTCAACTCTTCAATGCTGTCTCACAAAACCAACTCGGTTCGACCAGTCGAGACAGTGAGATGGCCAGACTGATTTTTCATTTCACATTTGCATAATACTTCCCACAGTACATACCGTGTCAAAGCAGCTTCACAGAAAGAGCTTGTTTTAAATGTTACAGTCGTGAAGCCAGGAGTTCCTGTGTCTCCAAACTCATCAAGGAAACTTCAATTAATGTCCTAATGACATTAATATACAGCTTTAAGATCATACAAATCAGGTTGTCAGTTAAAGTCATGTGTTCAGTTGAACAAACCCCTTGAATGTGTTATTACAGCCTGTGATTGCAATGTAATGCATTCAGGGGCCGTATGCACTGTAAAAAGTAATGAGTTGAACTTACTTGGAAAGCCTGTGGAAACTGATTGCCTCAAATTTCTCAAGCAAATTAGTTCATATTTTTGGAGTTAATAAAACTTACTGTAACTTTGTATAGGTAACTTGTGTATAAGTATAAGTTACCAGAAAACTTGAGTGTTGCTAACTCAATTTGACAAGTTCAGCCAACTTAGAGATTTAAGTTAAGCTTAGTGCACAGAACTCAAACAAAACAGTTCTCTTAACAAGTCTGCTTTGTTCACGTTACTAGACAAATGTGTGGAAACAGATTGCCTTAAATTCCGACTGACATCTCTTCTTCATAGTCCTAGAAACAAGAATACAATATGACAAAAATAAGTAATTACATTTGAAGAGTACATATTCGGGTTAAACATTTGCAAACAAATTAATGTCTGTGTATTATGTTTAGATATAAAGGCCTTTTCAAACTGAGCACAGCAGTGGATCCCAGAGATTAAAAAAAAACATTCAATCTGTTACAAAAAGACAGTATGCCAGCTATACAATAATCTATTCTGAAACTGCTGCTTTGACATTTAAAGCCGGTCGATAAAACTATTTACAAATTAATTATTTTTTCATGCTTTTTAACTGTTAATTTGATATAAAAGTTATTTAACCTCTTTGTACTGATTGACAAATTTACTGATTGCTTATTGAATTTGACTGTGGGATGTGTGGTAAAATGTTGAATTATATATATATATATATATATATATATATATATATATATATATATATATATATTTATTTATTTATTGTATTTTTTTACGTCGTCACCAATCACCTGTACACGTTCACATTGCACATACGCAGGGACCCCCAACACATTGAAGAAATTAAAATGGGAGTAGCAGAACACATTAATGTTTTTGTCATATGCTGCAATTACCAAAATCCAGTAAATATATTAAGTTATTAATATAAATATGATGATTTGAAACGCTCTACTGGATTATGAGGCAGCAACAGCTTGTGGGCAAGCCAAAAAGCTGAAATCTTATTGTTATTTGACAGCTTGAAGAAAAAAAGATTCAGAACCCTATCTGTAAAAAAAAAAAACCTTAACCATTTCAAATTGTATTCACTCTAAAACTGTATTCATTGTTCTTTGCACCAGACAATGGAAACATACCTTTAATCCAACAAACTAGATGCTCTTAAGTACTGTTTACTAAAGTTGTTTAGTTTAACTATTGCATCCACCTGAAAGTTCACATAACACAGTGTAATTAAGTAAATTCAACAATTTGTAAAAATCAGTTATGTTTACTCGCTTTTCTTAAGTAGATTCAATGATTACTTTTTACAGGATGTATAAAGCCGCTCAGAGTAAAAGTTTAGTCTCAAGTGTGTCAAAATTCTAAGAATGACGTAATTTTACTCTTATTCCTAGACTTACGAATAAGAGTGATTCATAAAGGTTCCTAAGTGTTAAAAGAGGTCTCAGCTCCTAAATTATTTAAGAGAGCTGAAGAGGTCTCCTAATCTAGTTAAGAGTAACAATATGGCAACACAGAGGAGACGACAAACACTTTCCAGCGAAGATATATATATATATATTATTGTAACTGACGAAGTAAGACATGTAATAACCTCTTCCACTCAACAAGTCAATGTTCTAACAGCAGACATGTAGTAATTCATTTTTTTGGGGCTGGAAAATTGGAAAAATGCAGCAATGCACCGATGATGACACAGTAAGCAGGGTCTTACATATTGTGGCACTAACCCCACCAAACACAACAGTGGCCAAAGGTGATGTGTGGATTTATTTATTTTTATGACCCCACATTTCACTTAAACCGTTAAAATACAAAGGACAAAAAAACACTGACCAGTGTTGCCAACTGCTTTCAATCGAAAGTAGCTAAAACTGGTCACTCAATGTTGCTAGATGACCTCATAAAGGTGCGTTCACTGATCTATATTTATATTTATATTTATACAGATCAGTGAACTCGCCTTTATGATGTCATGGGAGAGGTTCGGAATTTTGATTTTGTTTCTAGGTTTTTGAAAAAAGTGTCTAAAGGGATGCGGAAGTCACTAAATCTAGGGACAAAATCACTAAATTGGCAACACTGGCACACGGACTACACCATACGTTATTTACATTTCAGTGGCCTCTTGTTTTTGCATGTGTTCATAATGTCTTTGTATGATAGCATGGCCAAAAATTATGACCGCATAATATGCCTTGTTTCATTGCATTATTATCACAAATAAAACAACTGACTAAGCAACTATGCAATTTGATTACAAGATCTTGCACATCTTTTTAAATTAAGGATGAAAATAAGTCAAATTTCCTAGGCCGGACATCACTTTTGGCCACTACTATATGGCAGTTTATTAAATTTTCAACTGACGGCCAAACCATACTGCAAAACAACTTTAGTGAGGATTGTGTTGTTACTGGAGTTACTGGAGCCGTTGATGGAGCTCATGTTCACGTCAGTGCTCTAACTGTAAACCAGGAGACATACCATTAAACAAAGCATTACTAATAATTTGTGATAATTTTGCACAATGCAAAGCATTTAAAAATACATTTAAATTAACATATTTCAGTCTTACTGAAATGATTGTATTGTAGTTACGTTAAATGATTGGTGTTGTGCTGCTGTGACTTCACGTGTGCAGGCTCACTATCGGCTGATTCAGAGGTCGAGGGTTGACATCTTTGTAGTCCTTAGTTCACAACACTTAAGTGTCGCCTCAGTCAACAATTCAGAATCAGTCTCAGACTTTACTGAAAGTTGCTTTTAGCGTCTTTATAAAAGTCTCCTACTCTTAGAAAAGTCCTACTTTTTATTAAGAATTTTTTGACACTTAAGTCAAAGCTTAAGACTATTCTTAAGAGCATTTCTGAGACGTTTTATACATACGGGCCCTGGTCTGTTACGTCTGTGAGACAAATGCCATTTTTGAGGTCTCTCAGTTTGATTTTCTCACAAATGTGTCCAGGGCCTATATTCATAAAACATCTTAAGGCTAAAAGTACCTCATAACTCGCCGATTTAGGAGAAAATCTTAAAAATAATGAGTATAACACAAAGCGTTTTAGCGCTAAAAGTAGCTCCTAAATCTGTGAAAGGTTAGGAGCAGTGAAGAGGAGTCCTGAGTCACTGAGAGCAAGCCACAAACTAGGCCTATCCTCCCTGCTGAAGAAAACAATAGAAACCATCACAGAAATTCTAATGGTTTCCCCTACAAATACCATTACAAACATTACAAACCATTCAAACCAACTTTTAACCATTAAAATCATTGAAAAATGGTTTTCTGTAGTGTGTTTTGGGACATGTTCCATTAGTGGTTTTAACAAGCCAACAATAGAGGCTACTAATTACCAGTAGAGACCAACAGGCACCATTATAGTTACCATTAAAACCAGTACAATTCCCATTAACCAGTAAAACCATTAAAAATTCTGTGATGGTTTCTATTGTTTTTTTCAGCCAGGCTAAAATGGCTGTTGCCAGCAATCTGCCTCGAAACATAAACATTTTAGAAACACGCTGCATTTATTTGCACACATATGTTTCCCCATACTTTGGTTTTGGAGGTTATCCCAACTCCAAATTTTCTTTTGATTATATCCTTGTTTTCATTAATAAGTTGGGCAAGAAGTAACAGCTGTTCTTGCGTCCAGTTTGGTTTTCTTTTATGTTTGCATGTCTTACTATCAGCCATGATTCTTCTACTGTGTTAATTAAAAGGCTGTTCATATGCATATTCACTAATTGTTTACGAGAAGCACACATGTAAGAGGCTGACAATTAGCCGAACATGTACTTGTTTAATTAGTGACACTTAGCCTGCATTTTTAAACCTTTATTTGAATATGGCAACATAATATCGTGCTCTACAGTAAATCTCTGACAGAGACTATCAGCCAATCACTGTGTGCATAGTTAATAAGCATGATGACATCATCCAGAACAACTAGGTTAGCCCCGCCCCCTTACTCTGAGCTTAAGACTTCTCTCTATTCCTTAGTACAAGTTTGTCTCAGCAGCTTTATAACAGGTTTTAAGAGAAAACTCTTAGCTAAAAACTTTTACTGCTATTTAGGAGAACTCATAGTGGTAAGATAAAATGTTTTGTGAATGGGGCCCAGGTATTTTTCAGCTGAGCAACATCCTTCCAGCAGATGGCACTAATGTTCAATTGACTGTCACGCCTGCTGCAGACACGACCTTAGGTGCAATGACATTATGGTATTAGGCCCAATCTGAGCATGCATTTGTGATGGCTGATCTCTTCCATAGCACTTTAAAATACAAATATTCTGTGCAGAATTCAGATGGGTTGGATATCAATGAAAGCGTGCTGCATGCAGTGCTAGAGCATCCATGCATCGTGTTCACACCACGATGAGCATCCTCTCCATTCCGGCTGAACAAATACTCAGTTCCTGCATCTTTGTTGGCATTATTGGATTTTACAGGAAGTTAATATCTTGTAAAAAAACCTCATTTATATCATGTTTATATTTTCTCCAGATGATATAGGCGCAGCACACAGCAATCTGTCATCGACAGCCTCGGCCTTCCTCCAGCAGTCCATTGAACATCATGGATTTCCACTTATGTATTTTAATAAACAACTAAACCATAAATATTTGCAGCTAAGTATTAACAGCTAAATATGAAAAATGTGTATTCAATTAGAAGATTTAAAGTTTAAATTCAGAGAAAAACTGACGTGTGTATTATGTGTGTGTGTGTGTGAGAGTGAGAGTGAGAGAGAGTGTGAGTTGACTTGGTCTCATGTCCAAGTTGTGTTCTTTTGTGACTTGTGTGCGACTCGAGTCCAAGTCACAGACTCAAGTTTCTATCTCTGCTGTTAGGTCACACAGTTTCACTGATGATCCAGAATCAACCCAAAACCCAGGATAGAGCGGCTGAGTGAATGTGGTCTGGACTGTGTGGATGAGGCTCATTGTGTCAGAGACGCTGTAGAAGGACAGTGTTCCTGCTCTGTGATCCACAAACACTCCTATTCTCCTGCTGATGGACTCTACAGAGAGAGCAGTCTCTGTGTTATTGTGACTGAATGAGTAACTGTCAGGAGTGCAGATCAAACTCCAGGACTGATCATTGTTTCCAAACAAACACTCTTTACCTCCCTTCCTGCTGATGCTCTTATATGACACTGATATCTCCACACCTCTATCTCCACTCCACTGCAGCTCCCAGTAACAGCGTCCACACACACTCTCTCTACACAACACCTGAAAATAATAATCAAATCTGTCTGGATGATCAGGATACGGCTGGGCTTTTTTAGTGCCTTTAGCCACACTGTTTCCCTCAGACAGATGGAGGCATTTATTCACTGTGTTTGGCTCCAGAGTAAGAAACTTGCAATCTGATGAAGATAAAACAAATAAGATTTATTTAATTTAGTTTACACAAACATACTCTTTCCAAATGCATACCGTACATCTTTAGTTTTGATATGTTTCCAGTCTTTTTAATAACACTGTGTCAACTCAGGTTTGATGCCTTTTTTATAGTTTTTTTTTTTAAATGAAAATCATGAGGTCGTATCAGTCTCTCTGTGTGTGTTTCATAGCATCTTACATTGCAGAAGCTCTGGCCTGGTCTTCGATTCTTTGATGGGAATAATTTCAATGTATTTTACTGTGGACATAAAGACACATAATTAATGTGATTCCCATATGAAGCATGAATCCCTTCCATATTCTTTTAAATGGTTTCTTCTGTGTGTGACACATTACCTCTGCCAGAAATCTGTTCAATCTCTTCTTTGCAGAAATCCTCCAGTTTTTCTTTCAGATTAGAAACTGATTTTCCCACATGATTGAAAGAGAAGTGAGGACTGATGGTGATGCTGGGCTGCTCTGTAGATTCAGGAGGAACGGAGAAACTCTGCAGGAGAAAAACACACAACAAGCTTGTTTTTATGCCAGTGTTTTTCCTCAATTTCAAATCTTGTGTGATTGTTTTTCTGTAATGCACTCTAATGCACTCAGGCCTAATCTGATAACAATTTAAATACTCAAGTAATTGCCAGCACCACACACAGAAGCAATTGACTCGATCTATCATCTATGTGTAGATCATTGAATCTTATCTCACTGGTAGGTCTTTCAGGGTGTCCTGGGGAGGGGAGGTATCCAAAGCACATCAACTGGTCACTGGGGATCCTCAGGGATCAGTTCTCTTCTGGCTGGACTCCCATCAAGCACAATCAAACCTCTACAAATGATTCAGAATGCAGCGGCACGACTGGTCTTCAACGAGCCCAAAAGAGCCCATGTTACACCTCTCTTTATCTCCTTGCACTGGCTACCGGTTGCGGCTCGAATCAAGTTCAAGACACTGATGCTTGCCTATAGAACAGCCACAGGCTCAGCACCCGCTTACTTCCACTCACTACTACGAATCTACATCCCCTCCAGAAGTCTGAGATCCCTAGTGAGTTCCATCACAGAGAGGCTCAAAATCACTTTCCAGAACATTCTCGTTCACCGTTCCCGGCTGGTGGAACGATCTTCCCATCCCTATCCGGAATGCTGAATCCCTGACAATGTTCAAGCGACAGCTGAAAACTCATATCTTTCGACGCTACTTGACTTCATCCTAAATTTAAAAAAAACTGTCTTTCTCTTTATTTATTCCTTCCCTTTCTAGCTTGTACTGATTTAAACAATGCCTGAAACTTGGTATTGCGAGCACTTCCGGTGTCTGTTTGCCTCTTTAAGAAGAATCGCTTTATGTATCCCCCAATTGTTGTAAAGATCAATCCACTGAAGGCGAGCGTAAGTGAGAACCCAAGTGCAGTTTATTTACAGAGTGATCCAAACAATAATCCGAGACACAGACTGGACTTGACTTGACTTGACTTGACTTGACTTGACTTGACTTGACTTGACTTGACTTGACTTGACTTGACTTGACTTGACTTGACTTGACTTGACTTGACTTGACTTGACTTGACTTGACTTGACTTGACTTGACTTGACTTGACTTGACTTGACTTGACTTGACTTGAGAAAAACAGACTTGACTTGACTTGACTTGACTTGACTTGACTTGACTTGACTTGACTTGACTTGACTTGACTTGACCAGACATAGCATGAGCAGACTTGGCATAAACAGACTAGACTCACCAACAGCGGGTTAAATACATTCAATACACGACGAGGGCACAATGGGAACATGAAGCTACTTATAGCAGACAAGGAGGGTCACATGACATGAACAAACCAATGGGGAACAAGACACATGACTAAGACTACCAATCAGAACATGACACATACACAAGGCAGAGAGACATGAGGCAAGGGAAGCATGACACTAACATGGACCATGAAACAATTACAAAATAAAAGACATGGAAAACATGAACATGAAACAAAACACCACATTACAATTGTAAGTCGCTTTGGATAAAAGCGTCTGCAAAATGACTAAATATAAATGTAAGATCATCAATCTGAATCCAATCCAGACATAGTATTTGACAACAAAACAATTTTCTCAGCTTTGTGTTCAAAATGTTGCTTTTTGATGAAACTCACCCACATTCAAGTGCTGATTAAAAAATGCATGAAGCTAGAATAAACTTTTTGTTTTTAGCAGAGGCTCTGTTCTTTCTTTTGACATGTTGCATGTTCAGATATTCATACAACAAAATATTCAGAGGGCATGAAAGTTTTATAAAAAACAAATGTTCAAAATTGCTGACTTAATTAAAAAAACAACAACAAATACATAAATAAAGGTTTTCCAGACACATTTAAAGAAAACATGTGTCTTTCTTCTGCCTGTCAGATCTGTGTTACCTGCAGGAACTGGATGTGATCCTGTGTGTGCTCCAGCTGCTCCAGCTCAGCGTCTCTCCTCCTCAGATCATTGATCTCCTGCTCCAGTCGCTCCAGTCGTCCTTCAGCTCGACTCACTGCAGTCTTCTCCTGATCTCTGATCAGCCGTATCAGCTCAGAGCGGCTTCTCTCAATGGAGCGGATGAGCTCAGTAAAGATCCTCTCACTGTCCTCCACTGCTGTCTGTGCAGAGCGCTGTTAGGACACACAGTGATTCAGGCTTCAGTGAGTCTGAACTGAGACGGAGACAAACTTCTCTTCTTCTCCAGACTCACCTTATGAGACTCCACAGCCTCTCTCAGCTGCTGAAGATCTTTCTCTCTCTGCTGGATTCTCTGCTGGAGCGTCTCCTTCAGAATCCTCTGTCAAAATTCAAATAAACACATCAGCAATATTACATAACCCAGTAATAAAATCCTCGTTGTTGAGTCCACCATCATTCAGTCACTGGCTGCTAATTAAATATAGTAAAGCATCATTATACGAGCCAGTGTGTGATACTGTCACGAGGTGAGGAGAGGAGAGGAGATGTGGATCGAAATGCATTACTTTTATTCACAAACAAAACAAAGAAGATAATCCAAAAACACGGAACACGGAGCAAAAAACAGCTTTAACAACAGTGAAGCAGTCAGTAAAGTTTATATTATTTAGTAAACTGATTTCCACTTTAATACAAAAATATATAACAAACAGAATTAATGTAACCATTTTAAAGAAAAAATGATGTTTTGTTACAGCTTTTGCAGTACCACAGCGTGTGACGTCACGGGGTTGGTAATATAAGCATTTCTTTACTTTTTGAGCACATGCATGTTTTGAAATGGGGGAAGACAAGCTTGAAAGGACTGTTGAGCTCATAATAAGTCCACTTGCTTGTGCATTTGAGCCGATATGGTGACGGGACCGAGCAGAATTACCGCTACGGGTGGAAGAAGTCATGAACACACTTGGATTGTCCCACTCTTCACCCCAATGATAATAATAATAATAATTATCATCATAATCATCGTCATCTAAGTTGCAGATACCTTATAATATTATCTCCTCATTTTATTATGAATTTATATGGGCACAAAACAAAAGGCTAAAATAAGTATATATATATATATATATATATATATATATATATATGATGTGTGGATCTGTAGCATGTATTTCATGATTCCCATCAATAAATGTTGATATTTTGCGCTGCGTGTGTTGAAGGTTTAGGGTTATGGTCATAGAGTCACAGAACACCAGAGAGAACGCTGGAAATCCACTGATATCAGAGGGAATAGAGTAAAAACACAGCTGTCTGTGGTACAGTTGCTTTATTCTCACTTTATTGACATTTTGTTCCGTGCCCTGATAACTAATGCAATATGCATCCTTTCCTCTCAAACACTAGCCAGTGGCTGAGACAGACATTATTTAGTAGCATGAAATGTGGTCGTGATTTACTCAGATTGTAGAGGACTGTAAGCAGACTGATAAAAACAGTCCAAAGATGCAGTGCTGTTATCAGGAGTCTGAATGCTGCTCGACTGAACTGAACTGTTTTAATCTCATTGAGCTCATACCTGCTTCTCTGTCCACTCTGCTTCCGCTGTCACAGTTTCATGGTTCTTGTGTTCATCCATCAAACACGGATAACAGATGCAGTGCTGGTCAGTTCTGCAGTAGAGCTTCAGCGGTTCTTCATGTCTTGTGCAGATCATCTCTCGTAGTCGTCCAGTGGCATCAGTCAATTTGTGTTTCTTACCTCTAAAGAAACTCTCATGTTGTTGCAGGTGATTCTGACAGTAAGAGTTCAGACACAGCAGACAGGACTTGACAGCTTTGTGTTTGCTCCCAGTGCAGACGTCACACTCCACGTCTCCAGATCCAGAGAAACTATCAGCAGCTTGGAGTCTGGTCTTCTTCAGTTTCTCCACCACTTCAGCTAGCACGGTGTTTCTAGCTAAAGCAGGCCTGGGACCGAAGGTCTGTCTGCACTGAGGGCAGCTGTAGACTCTCTTCTGTTCCTCCTGATCCAAGCAGTCTGTGATGCAGCTCTTACAGTAACTGTGTCCACAGGGAATGGTCACTGGATCCTTCAGCAGATCCAGACACACTGAACACATGAACTCATCCTGACCAATTAGAATACTGGCTTCTGCCATCGTGCACGGGTTTGTTGTTTTAACCGTCAAAAGCACTTTTCTTTCACTTTCTCTTATCAGAAACTGTGACGTAGTTCCTGGTTTTGTGCCATAAAAGACATTCAAGATCAGAATGAATATTTATTGACATTAGTTACATCCCAGTCAACACGTGAGATCATGCGATGATCACAGTGACATCACACGATCCTCATACTGTGATCCTCACCACTCCGCTTTTCAGCTGTCATCCAAAGCAAAACGCAAGTAAACAAACAAAGCTCCTATCTGCTGAAATCGGTGTTGAACTGGTGAATTGCGTTAAGCAGTAAACTTAAGACAAACCTCTGCTTTGTGAATTCTCTCAGGTGATTTTAAAACCACTCGTGGAAACAAGTGTTAGAACTTTGAAAACTACATGCAACTCCGTTAACTCATTCCTTCAATTTTCTGAGCTGTATATGTGTGTGTGTGTGTGTGTGTGTGTGTGTTTTAGCCTAGTTTTAATGTAATCTAGAATAGCCAATAAAATTCATGTTTCATTTATAAAGAATCATTGTTTGGTGTCATAATTTTAAAGTTAAAACCTTTGCCAAAGATTACGTTACCTCTCTAAGAGCTTACAAATTATTATAATCGTATTGACCAATTGTCAAGGAAAATACAAAGATTCAAGTTATTAAAATATACTAAGAATCACCGGCTCGCTGGACGACCCTTGATTTAAAGTGTAAACTATCAGATTTGAATTCAGCTTTAATCAGGTTGACTCAGAATTTTCCGATCC
>NW_015505979.1:336438-336678 GCF_001515645.1 Sinocyclocheilus grahami | reverse complement strand
CATGAAGAGGCTACTCACACGGTGAGGATCACAGTATGAGGATCGTGTGATGTCACGTGTTGACTGGGAATTCATAGTCTTTTTTCAGCTTTTTGTTCAAAATGCTGTTTATTAATTAATTTTTCATTTATGAAACTTATCCACATTCAAGTGTTTAAAAAAGGAATGCATGACACGAGAATAAAATGTGTTTGTTTACAAGCAGATACCCTGTTCTTTCTTTTGATGTTTTGTATGTTC
>NW_015505979.1:333380-336401 GCF_001515645.1 Sinocyclocheilus grahami | reverse complement strand
AAACTGAAAATAAATCAAAATGAACAAGGAAACCGAATTGTAGAAATACTTTGAAGGAAATAAAAGATGAAATTCCACATGTTTGTGATATTACTGTCCAATATTAGAGAATATTTAGATCACAGTTAAAAGGATGAGTTTAACACAATATGACAGTGGTCTCACAGTATGAGCACACAGTGAGTGTGCGGTGCCCTCACATATACTACTCACACGGTGAGGATCACAGTATGAGGATCGTGTGATGTCACGTGTTGACTGGGAATTCATTGTCTTTTTTCAGCTTTTTGTTCAAAATGCTGTTTATTAATTAATTTTTAATTTATGAAACTTATCCACATTCAAGTGTTTAAAAAAGGAATGCATGACACGAGAATAAAATGTGTTTGTTTACAAGCAGATACCCTGTTCTTTCTTTTGATGTTTTGTATGTTCAGATATTCATGTAACAAAATATATACAAATTGATACCTAAATAGGGACATAGTAGTATACTTAAAGTATGATGTAAAGTTCACTTAAAGAAAACATACGAGTATACTTGCAGTATAAAACTACTAAACTAGTAGTTTACTGAGACTATACTTCAAAGTGTACTACAAGTATTTAATTAGTGAACTATCAATATACTATTGCAGTACAAACTAAAAACATAGATGTAAACTAGTCGTGTACTCCGTTTACTACTGTTATACTTAAAGCATATTTAAATGTATATTTTTATATACTAGAAAGTGGGTCAATTTAGTCCCAAGGAGTATTGGAATAGTACACTTACAAGTAAACTACTAGTACACTGATATTTGTATACTTCATAAAGTATACTTAAATATATACTTGAACTTTACTTAAGTATACTTAACAAAATAAACTTGAAGTATACTACTTTTTGGTAAGGGATTGCAAACTGGCGTTTCTTACCACATTATTGTAACGTATTATCTTAATTATGAACACACTGGTTTGTAGTACAAACAGTTTTCCCGTTTACTGGACTTATTCTTCTCGCTCTTTCCCTGCAGCGGCTAATGAACCGGGAGTCTTGCACATTCACATTCAACGGCTTGCTTCCGCCTTGAAAAATAATTTGGATACAGTAAAGAAGAATCCTTTTCATTAACCCTGACTGAGATGAAGATTTGAAATCAAACTTACTGTGATGTTAGTGAGCTGTGGAGCGCCCCCTGCTGGAAGCAGATGCATACTGACGCAGAAAGCAGGTTTGGACAGACAGCAGAGGACAGATCTCAGCCCAGAATGAAGGAAGCATCTGGATGAATGAGGCCTGCTTTGACCTACAGACTCGCCGTCTCTTCATGAAGGAATGATATTGTTAATGCAGAACTGTAGTTCTTAAGTCTGAGACAGAAATGTTTGATAGATGAGAAGTCATTTTACGAGTTCTGTAAAAGCTTTATTAGAATGTAGTTACAGAACAGGCTGCTTGTGAAGAGTATGTTGTGAACTGTAATAGAAGCGAGTGCTTAGCGAGTGGTAAGAGACCAAACAATGGTCATATCACTTTGTTCATTTCCTCTGTAACTCAAAGTCTTGCTTCAGTATTTTTGGATGGCAAAGTGATCGTGAAACTATCTGGTTTGACTCCACATGAGCGTAATAAAAGTTCACAGAGCTTGAAGTTCACTAGGAGGCTGTTGTGAATGTGGGTTTTGTTTTGGGCCTGGAGAAGCGTGAAGAAGCGGGTCTTTCTCCGGCTGTAGAGGCTCAGTAACTTCATTAGGATAACAGGCAGCACATGCTAGAGCTCTGGATCAGATGCTTCATAACGTGACCCTTCTCTTCTCTTCAGTTCTCTTCATCAGGCTTCATGTCCAGCAGACGCAGACGGACAGATGTTTCCCCTGTACCTGCAGTCCAGGTGAGTTCCTCAGGCTTGCTCTTCACTGGCTGCAGATCACGGATCTGTCACAGGGCTTGATGTTCAACAATGACACGACTTTAGTCAAGGACAGACCCATAGCAAGCAGACCTAGTGATCAGTTGCCTTCTTCTTATATGTATATGAATATGAGTCATATCTTATTTGAATTGCTGATGTCGTTATCTGAATGATGAAACCAGATGCTACCGTGACACACTGTTAAATGAATGATTTTAATATATTAGAATGATTTAAAGGATTTAAGCGTTAGTTTAATTTTAATTTATGTTTCATTTCAAAATATTCTGTCAATCATCACCATGTCTCGCTGATTTCACCTGGATCACTTTCTCAGTGCATGGAGATATTATTTTGACAGAGGAACATTTTCATTGTCTTTTCTAAGCAGAAATGTACTTTACCATTGTTATGGTTTGTATTTCTTGGCTTGATACTTTAAGAGATCATACAATGATTTTGTGTTTGTTACTCTATTTAGCGAATCCTTTATTTTACATACTGTCTGATTGAACAGAATTATTTATGATTCAGCTTGTGTGAAACATGTACAGTATGATTATTGAGTGACATTCATCATAATAATTCTCTGACTGCAGAGAAGTTCACTTCATAATCATACACTATTTAGTTGTACAGTACCTGTCATATATTCAAATAACACTCAAAGCTAAAATCAGTCTAAAGTGTTTACTGAACACTAACAAAGAAATTAACAATTATAGGCATGCAAACACATACATAAATAAATACTTTGACATATAATCAGCTAAAGGTCTTTTCTAATGATAAGTTCTAATGATGGCAGCATTAATCCGATGGGTCGATCGTAATGTGATCTACAGATATATGACAGATAGGGTCACACCTTTGAGTCACTTTGAGGCTAATTAGATAGTAACATTTATTGGGAAACATGTGGACAAAGAAAACAATCATATCCTCACAAATCTAGAACTGTAGATCCAGAGATACAGAGATACACGTTATGAAGATGCGTAGCCTAATGGCCATAGTTAACAAAAACATACACATTTATAGACATTTGTAGTAAAGTGAAATAAAGTGTAATGTAAGTAACTATATGTGACACAACTAATGTGTGTGTGTGTGTGTGTGTG
>NW_015505979.1:328793-331503 GCF_001515645.1 Sinocyclocheilus grahami | reverse complement strand
TGAGTGTGTGAGTGTGTGTGTGTGTGTGTGTGTGTGTGTGTGTGTGTGTGTGTGTGTGTGTGTGTGTGAGTGTGTGTGTGTGTGAGTGAGTGTGTGTGTGTGCACAATGTCTTTGACATTAATAAGCCAATAATAATCCAGACAATGATTCAACGTTCTGTTCCAGTAGATGTAAGACAAACAACATGTCCATACATGACTTCAGTTTAGAGCTTATGATTGCTGGTTTCAGTAATATTGAACATCATGCTGTGTTTATGCTCATCTGCATGGCTTCAGATCAACAGAGGAGCCTTTAATGTGTCCAGCTCCATCTCAGAGAAAACAAGAGTCCATCGGCTCAGTCATCTGCTTTTGATTATGAATGGAAAATCCAGCCGTGGAAAACATCTGCAATGTTGCATTAGAAAAAAAATAATAAATCACCAAATCCATGTCGATTGCTGCCATTCACATGTAAAGGCAAACTTCAGATATAGAGCATGTCAGAAAACATGTAGAAAGAGCTGCACAATTAGATGAAACCGCAGTAGTGAGGTCCAAGGAAAACCACAATCAAATCTAATCAGACTGCATTTCTGCTACTCGTGTAACAGATGCCAGAATCACAAGAGAAGGACTTCAGCTAAACGAATCTGATCTTCAGCAGACCTCCATCTCTAAAGCTCATGCACAGCGGAAGAGACCGAGAACACACTTGTTCGTTCTATGTAGGAAGTCTTTGATGTGGAGGGAAAAGTAATCTAATCAAAGCCATGCACTGTCAAGTCAAGTCTGCTTTATTGTCAATTCTTCCACATGTACAGCACATACACAGAGAATTGAAATTGCGTTACTCTCAGACCCTTGGTGCATACAGATAACACTAACAGTAGAACAGAAAATACAGAAAATACAACTATACAAATAAGGTCATGTAAAAAAAATGAAAAATAAAGCAGCACAAGGCACATGGCAGATAGAGTGGGGGGGGTGTCACCCACTACAGTCGTGTCATCCGCAAACTTGATAAGGAGGTTGGAGTTGTGTGACGGTGCGCAGTCGTGTGTGATTGATCACCAATACCAGTTTTTATTGATTACATTCATAGAGTCACATCATCATTTGTGGCTCCCTGACCTGATTTCACTTTGCTTTGTCTGCAAAATCACTTTATATGACCTATTTTCACACAACCAGAAGATTTAGAAGGTCTTTCGCAGTAGTTTCTAGCAATACGTTGATATTTTCCACACTTTCGACAGATGAAGGTCTTATCATAACAGCATTATGCAGTGCTGAATGTAAACAGTGCTCCAGAACGCTCAACATGCCATTAGCTCGTAAAGTGTATGTGGTCTAGCCAGATAAAGGGGTCCTGGTTCTCGTTCACAGGCATCCTGGCACCCAGCATGTTTATTGGGTGAGGGGTCTGTGAATGTCTGTTAATCTAATGAATAACTGATTTGTTAAATCTAATGAAAAATTGTGTGTCTGATTGATCCAAATTCTACAAAAACATAAATCAAAATATGGGTGCAATAGTTAAGATAACAAATTAAATAAAATAGAATTCAAATTAAAGGGCCATGTATAGATAGATAGATAGATAGATAGATAGATAGATAGATAGATAGATAGATAGATAGATAGATAGATGTCATGGGCTTTTTGAAATGTGTGAAGCAGGCTAAATCTGTCGATAGATTTAGGACTAATTTAAATCTGACGTCATAAATGTATGTTTGTGTCTTTAACGCCGCGCTTCCGGTCTGAGCGGTCAGCTGACAGACGCGTGAGTCTCGCCGTCGTGCGCATGCGCAACGCGCCGCTGGTGGCAGAAGGAAGATGGCGGCGTCCTGAGTCTGTGACTGACGGAAGCGCAGGCGGTCGGTTCGGGATCACGGAGCTGCAGCAGCCGCGCGTACCGGAGGCACGGAACCGAGCCGCTTCTGACAGCGCAGATCCAGGTAAAGCTGAGCGTGCTGCAGCGCTCGAGCCGGGCTGGTGTGAGGCCGCGTTACCCGTCAGAGCAGCACGGTAACAGCTGATGATGACACGAGAAGCCTTCACACCAGTGCTGCTCAACACGAAGCTGTGCTGGTGCAGGTCTGCTCGTTATTAGCGTCGTGTTCTATTTAATAATCGGTTTCTTTGTTAAATGAGGGCTGCCGTGTAAGTTCTGTACTGCTTGTGTTAAACTGCAGATCCTGATCAAAGCTCATATCTGAGGAACATTACTAGATATTTAATCTCTTGAAATAATTTTAAACTCACACCTGATAGATGGACAGATAAACCGAGTCAGAAACTTTACATTTACTGTATAAAACCGTCTTTCAGCAGATGCTGCCGAAGTCTTTGTACATCTCTCCTGTATTATGTGTTCTGTATTACATCAGGGTCACAATCCATTCCCAGACCTTTGTAGAGTTTATATACATATTGCATTAATAACATTGGACAGAAAACATGAATATATATCATCGTTGTCATATAATTGAAAGGTTGTCTCTTTTTCCTTCTGTAGGTGTGTTAGATATGGTCTAAGTGTATACTCCTGCGCAGTAAGAGCTTGTGTCACTGCATGAAGAGTTTCTGCTGTGCTCTTCTGGAGAGTGAGTGTGTGTGTGTGTGTGTGTGTGTGTGAGAGAGAGAGAGAGAGAGAGAGAGAGTGTGTGTGTGTGTGTGAGAGAGAGTGTGTGTGTGTGTGAGAGAGAGAGAGAGAGTG
>NW_015505979.1:325393-326548 GCF_001515645.1 Sinocyclocheilus grahami | reverse complement strand
AGAGAGAGAGTGAGTGTGTGTGAGAGAGAGAGAGAGAGAGTGAGTGTGTGTGTGAGAGAGAGAGAGTGAGTGTGTGGGAGAGAGAGATAGAGAGTGTGTGTGTGTGTGTGTGTGTGTGAGAGAGAGTGTGAGTGTGTGAGAGAGGGAAAGAGAGTGTGTGTGTGTGTGTGTAAGAGAGAGAGTGAGTGTGTGGGAGGGAACGGCAGCTCTTGTTTCTCGGGGCTGTGAGGTTTTCAGAGGCTTGGCTGGTGGAGGGCACTGAGCACGTGACGCTCATCCTCTGTCAGGCCGAACCCTGAGCCTCGCGCATTAAAACATGCTCTGCAGGAAACAGGCTGAAATCCAGCGGCTTCTTGCTGAACCAGATAATAGCTTGACAGCTCGATTTATGCTGTCGTTTTTTTTTTCTTTTCATTTTTGATACATATCAGGCATTGGAATGATCTAGTATATGTTTTTTACCTTGTACTTTAGATTGCATTTGCGTTATAGTGTGAGAGAGAGAGAGAGAGTGAGTGAGTGTGCAGTAATCAGTTCTGTAATGTCTGTGTGAATGTCACGCAGCACACTCATGCCTGTCATTATGTTTTATTGAAAGCATGTGAGTTCAGCAGCTACAGGTTCATCAGAAGCTTTATTGAAGCTTTGCATTCATAAAATCCTTCAAAAATGCTTTGTTATCCAAAGAAGATCAGTTTCCTGAATGTCTCTGCCGTACCGAACACAGAGATCACAGGAGAGTGAAGGAGTGTGTGTTTCTATTGATCCGCGCTGAGAGCTGTGTTAATGGTGAACATGTGACCTCATTCTGTAATCTTCTGCTGTTACTGTAATTCCACTAGACTAGTAGATTTGAGATTACCAAGATTACAAATCCAGGAGGAGGATTTTGGATAGATATTGGACATTAGACAGTGTAATCTGTTGATGGGGTCTGGGTTTGGTGTTTATTATGAATTTCATGAGTTTTAATGAGCAAGTTTGGCTTTGGTTGTTTGTTTGTCCTGTTTCATAGACTGAGATGACTGCATCATCCTCCTGCGCTTCCTTGTGTGTTCACTACTGTGTGTGTGTGTGTGTGTGTGTTCACTAGTGTGTGTGTGTGTTCACTATTGGATGTGTGTTCACTATTGTGTGTGTGTGTGTTCATTACTG
>NW_015505979.1:315051-320898 GCF_001515645.1 Sinocyclocheilus grahami | reverse complement strand
CCACCCCCACTCGCCCCCCCCCCCACCCACTCACGCTCTCACACACTCACTCACGCTCTCACACACTCACTCACGCTCTCACACACTCACTCACGCTCTCATTCACTCACTCACGCTCTCTCACTCACTCACTCTCTCACACACACTCACTCACGCTCTCTCACACACACTCACTCACGCTCTCACACACTCACTCACGCTCTCACACACTCACTCACTCTCTCACACACTCACTCACTCACTCTCTCTCACACACTCACTCACTCACGCTCTCTCACACACTCACACACTCACTCACGCTCTCACACACTCACTCACGCTCTCACACACTCACTCACGCTCTCACACACTCACTCACTCACTCACTCACTCACTCTCTCTCACACACTCACTCACTCACGCTCTCACACACTCGCTCTCACACACTCTCACTCACTCACTCACGCTCTCACACTCACTCTCTCTCACTCACTCACTCGCTCACTCTCTCTCACACACTCACTCACTCACTCACGCTCTCTCACACACTCTCTCACTCACTCACTCACTCACTCACTTATTTTATTTTAATTTACTTTCTCTATGAATTGAGGAGATTTTTAATTGGCGAGCACTTTTTGATAATTTTTTATCGGATTTAGAATCAAGCCTTAGAACTGTGAAGGCCCTATTCATTTCTCCTCATTGTTCATTTATTTACATTTATTTTAAAAACACAAAGGCTTCTACTTTGAACCTGATTAATGTTACATTTGTTTTAACACCGTTAATGTTTAATTTTTTTAACACTTCTACGTCGTTATATAAAGTGCATTCAGTCCTCTAGATCAGGGATTGTATATTTAACTCAATGTAATGATGAAGAGTTTGGTTTTATTATATTTTGAAGACAGAGCGTATTTACATGAGAACGAGCAGTTGTTAACACAGCTCTCATTGTCGTCATGTATTATACTTCTCCAATCAATTGTATTAATAAGCAAATTATGGCCTTAGCTCAGATGTACAGTGTACGGTGTAAAATCTCCAAACCTGGCTAGCCAGCATAACAGTATTAAACCCAGGATTGCATGAACCCAAGGTTTAATATGACCGTGTGTTAACAGCGTTCGAGAGCCTGAGTCAGTCTTGAGTGTTGGAGCTGTGATGAATGATTAGCTCTCATACGCTGTGAGTCAGGTGCTTCTGAGCTGCTGTAATGGAGGTGCTGTGGAAGGAAGGAAGGAAGGAGTCAGTGTTTTTCAGCTCTGCTGACAGAGACATTCAGCACGGCTCTCTCAGCTCTCTCTGCATTGCTTTACTCTCGGCTCGCCCAACTGTCATTGTCTTGTGTGTTTGTCCCGTACCTGAGTGAATCTGACCCTCTTCTGTTTTCACAGGCCCTGCCTGAAGATGAACGTCCTCAAAGACAACAAAGACTTGGCCTGTTTCTACACAACCAAACACTCCTGGAGGGGGAAGTAAGTGCCTCATTCCTCTCTGTTACTATGAGACGCTTCATTCAGACGGACCTCATGTTCCAGATCTCAGGCTTGAGTGAGATTTACCACTGTCAAGATCGTTCATTGACTGACAGCTTTTTTATGTCCTGCTTTTTGCATCATTTTACTGCTTTTAAATCCTATCAGTGATCAATCCTGTTCCCTCAAAACACATCACAGATCGCCTCAGACTCAAGGGCCGCTCACAGACTCTCACTTCTCTCTTTACAAACACTAACTTTCACTTATGCCGTTCCAAACCTGTATAACGTACGTACTTCTGTGGAACATGAAAGTAGTTATTTAGAAGGATGCTCACACTGCTCTCTTACATACAAATATGGCACATCAACATGTTACACACGGTTTGATGTCATGTCTATCTTGTTTGTGTTGTAATTGAGCACAGTGTGCAATGTCAGTGAAGAAAAATTACAATTTTGGTTCGTTCCTCAATAATCTATCGCTCTGCTTTATTGAAGTAAGAGCGTGAGTCCTTTGGTTCAGTTGTTAAGGTGCTTTTTAAGCTTGATGGCACCCATTCACTTTCATTGTAATATTTTGCCTCTTGTCTCCTTTTTGTTTCTAGCAGAATTTTATCTTGACAGAGTGAATGGTTGCAGTTTCCAGACATGGTTTTCCCTATGAAATTAGTATTGGGAATTGAGAATCCGTCATCGTATCTCTGTCCCAGTCAGTGTTAAAGCAGGTGCAGACGAGCCCTTCTGCACATTAAAAACAGAAGCAGATTAGAAAGAACAAACAGGCCATGTCTGCTCTCCACCAAGGCCATTGAGATCATCCTTTCCTCTGAGAAATATCCACGGTTAGGATGAATGCCTGGAAAAACACTTCAAGTCAAGTCAAGTCTGCTTTATTGTCAATTCTTCCACATGTACAGCACATACACACAGAGAATTGAAATTGCGTTACTCTCAGACCCTTGGTGCATACACATAACATAAATGCAGATAGGTACAGATTAAATACAAAATACAACTATACAAATATACAAATAAGGTAAAATTTAAAAAAAAATATATATATATAAAGCACAAGGCATATGGCAGATAGAGTGCAAACCAGTAAAAGTAAACAACAGTGCAGATATAATGATTGTAGTGCAAAAAACAAAAACACTTGGAGCAATCCAGAGCAGAGTCAAAGACACAGAAAGGGAAAAGTGTAGCCCAAGAACATGCCAAACTCCCAATGAACAGCAAATCGTGCCATGACTGTATGATGCATGTATGATGTGTGGAGGTCGAGCTGAATGAGAATCCACAGGTAATAACTCCAGATGCAGTAATTAATTACCCATGATCGCTAAGCCGTCGCTCGCTTGTGTGTCTCACTCTTTAACTCATAATCATTAGCTGTGCTTATAGGATGTGATGGGCAAGAAGAAGATGTAAATATTAGGGTTATAATTGTGTCCTTGTTTCATTCAGACTTCTCAGTGTCTTGGTTGTTTTTGCAGTGTTTGTGAGGAAACTGGCCTGTATTTTCTCTTAATCATGTGACAGCAGCCACTAAGAGTTTATTAGATTTACTAGAAAGCTTCTCGCTGATGTGCACAAAGACTGAACACACACACATTCACGCACGCACACACACACACTCATGCGCACACGCACACACATGCACACACACACACACGCACACACACACACTCATGCGCACACACACACACACGCGCACACACACACACACGCACACACACAGAGGAAGTCTGTTATTGGTCCGCTCCGCTAAACTCGATGTGGACGGCTCTGAGAGCTTCATTTTCGACAGACGTGGAGTAAATTATGCAACAACTGTGTGACAGCAGCTCTGAAATGGTGGCCTGATTTCGTCAGAAGGACGGTGGTAGATAGTGTGAAGAGAGTTCAGCCAAAAATAATTCTGTCGTTATGTGCTCACCCTCATGTCGATCCAAACATGCATGACTTTCTTCATTCAACGAAAACACAGAAGTAGATCTTCCAAAAATGTTTTAGAATTATTTTGGACCCCCCTGACTTTCTTTGTGTGGACAGAAACACTGGGACTGTGAGAGTATGTGAAGAGTTATTTAGGTATCAGTTTCCTAATAACAGGAAAGTACCGCATGTGTGTCATGTAGCTACTGAAATGAAAAGAGAGGCCAGAAATGAAAGCAAAACGAGCCCTGACACGTCCACTGAGCCGCTCTGCCGCTCTGTAAAAAATAAAATGTATAAAGCTGATTCTGATTCTAGAGCTGTGTTATACTGTGTGCTGAGCTGATTTCAGAGGTTCTTATGCTGCTGTTGATCGCCGCTTCACTCGAGAGCGTGTGTTGTGTGCTGCATTACTCTTCACTAGCACACCAGACAGTAAAACCAAACTGGAAGACTTATAGGTCTGATTTTGTTCGTGTTGTAAAGTTGTAGACTTTGTGATTTCTTTCACAGCACTAGACGTGTAAAGAGATTCCTCCAGCTGTGTGTTTCACGCAGTTACGTCATCTGCTGTGATTCAGAGAGCAGCCAGGATTGATTCCTCTGGAGCAATGATCTCATTCATGTGTTCTCACCTCATCTGAGCTGATGATGGCGCTTTGGACAATATCAGTTAACAGAGAACGACTCGGTTTCACATTGCATGCTTGTCTTTCTGTCAGGTTGTGCTGTTTGCAGGCTGTGGCCAAAAACTCAAAACTTGATTGTGACATTGGAACTTCTTGACCTCAGTGTTGAGTTCCTGATTTCATTTCTTGTTTTAATCCAGTGTCTTCACATACAGTAGCAGTATGTGTGCTAATCTGTACAGCGTAATATGCATTATACACTGTATACTGCCTAGTATTTTTTATTGTATACAAAAAATATTATGCAAAAAGCATTTCAAACTGTTTTGAAGCTGTGTTGTCACATGACTTCATGATGTTCTGCATTTCATTCAGCAAGTGGAATCCAGTCATTATTAGGGGTGCTCCGATCAGGGTTTGAGGCCGATACCGATCACAGACACCGATCTTTTTAAAGCCTTCTTTTTATAATTTATAACTATTTATAGTGATACTTCAATCAGGATTTTTAGACATTTATTCAGGGCCTGAATTTCATTTTTGTAAATGTGGGTAATTCCTCTCTTAGGTGACTCTTGGGAAGCAGCTTTCACACAGCAGTCCGCTACTGATCCGTGTTTACCACAAACACTACATTTATCCATTAGTTTGATTTCAAATCCAAACACTGTCCCTGAACATGCTTTTTCAGCATTGCAATTCTTTTTTACACAGTGCAGTAATGCAATCTTTCACAGACATGTTTAAACACAATAAATATAACACATTATTCAATGCTTTTTACTTTTGCATTTACTTCTAGATTTATATATTAAGTTGCTCAAGCAAGTGGCAACACATTTAAACTACTTTTCTTACGTTATCACAAACTTACCATCGACAGAAACACTCAGCTCTACTGCCTTTCCGCATTTAAATCTTTATTAGAAGCAATCCTGCGGTTCATAAAGAACTTAGTTTTCCTTCCTCCACGAGTCCATCTATTATTGCCTTGTTTATTTAAAAGTGCTCTTTTCCTTTAAAACTAGCCAACAAGCCATATGTGTTGACTGTGAAAAACCGTATACTTTAATTATATGCATTTATTTTCATTTTCATATTGACCGCAAACAATGCGCTGTTCCTTAAATTCAGAGCTTGCAGCGCTGCAAACATAGACTCGGTGCTGCAGACGCACCGCTCCTGAACACACTGCCGGACCGCAGCCGTGTGCAGTGAACGCTTTAATCCGTTAACATGAGCGCCGAAAACATACGCACTACGTACACACTGCAAACGGAGTAATGTGAACCCGGCGTTATGTGTGTGCGCTGCGAGTGTGCATGAGCGCACGGTCTCCAGGAGAGTGCGCGAGTGCTGAATGGTTAACACTGGAAAGAATGAAAAAGTAATGCAATTTATAAACTTTAGTGATGATGTGACACTGCCTCGATTGTGAGTACCTCACCTTCATCATTATAATAATTTCACCCGCGTCGGACAGAGACTGAGACGGTGCCGCTGCATGTCGTGCCAAACCTCATCAGCTCATCAAAGCGTCATCAGCTTGAGATCGGTCGATAGTGATCGGTAGCCGATCAATCGGAGCACCCCTAGTCATTACCACTGAAATTACAAATGCTGTTATGCATTTTTGATTCTGTGTAAAGTCGATATTAATGTAATAATGAGGCAAGAATCTGACACAATTTCACAAAAAAAGTGTGTGAGATAGTGTGTGTGAGAGAGTGAGTGAGAGTGTGTGTGTGTGTGTGTGTGTGTGAGAGTGTGTGTGTGTGTGTGTGTGAGAGAGAGAGAGTGTGAGTATGAGTGTGT
>NW_015505979.1:300379-314853 GCF_001515645.1 Sinocyclocheilus grahami | reverse complement strand
AGAGAGAGAGAGAGAGAGAGAGTGAGTGTGAGTGTGTGTGAGTGTGTGAGAGAGAGAGTGTGTGTGTGTGTGTGTGAGAGAGAGAGAGTGTGTGAGTGTGTGTGTGTGTGTGTGTGTGTGTTGAAGGGAAGTTGTTAAAAGCCACAGATGATGAATAATTAAGCGGTCTTGTGACTGCTCTCAGCAGGCTGTTTATTGTTCTGCAAGGTCAGAGAGAGAAAGAAGTCGAGTGCCTTTAACTGGAAATAATGTCATACTAGCATCTATATTTGCAGAGTGTGTTATGACTCAAGTTTCCAATTTCCAGTCCAACTCAAAATTGAATCAGAAATGTAAAGCAAGGGTTTGTTTGTGAAGTGATAGCGGCGCATCCACACAAAGACACACACACACACTCTCACACACACACACACACACACACACACACACACACACACACACTCACACTCACACACGCACGCGCACACACACACACACACAATCACATGAGTCAGTTGTTCTCAGTTATCATGTATGTCGGTAATATCTGTTATTACTGCTATGTTTCCACACTTGTCTGTTAAAGCGTCCTGCTTGCTTTTATCTGTGTTTGTCAGCTGTGTAGCAGATGAGATGCTGATGAAAGCTTTCCTCAGTTCAGTCAGTGTAAACACACACATTATGAGAGCAGGACACAAAGCCTCCATCTGCCTCGTCCATTCAGCTTCTGAAGAATGTTTTTTTTTTTTGTGTTTTGTTTTTATAATTTTTTGTAACTGATGCTCCTTCACACACATACCGGTGGCGTGTGTGTTTGCCTGGTCGCTCGTTTGGTTCCCAGGTGAGACCCTGAGGAGGTTAAGCTGCTGACAGGCCAGGTTTCTCTGTTATGGGTTTATGACACTACGCTCTGTAGAAGGGAATATTATCACTTCTCTTCTCTTGTTTTGTTCTGCTGTAAGATATCCTGGTCCATGGATCAGAAACGCCGGCTCTTTCTGTGTGTGTCAGTGAAAGTGCTGATGTTTTTCCTCCTGCCTGTGAAACAAGTGTTGCCTGTTAAGCTGTCTTTTGTTCGGTTTGTTTGTAATAACACAATGACGAGTATGTTAGTGGGTGGAAGACGCACTTTCCAGCTGTCAGTGGTTTCTGTTGGGTGTTTCTGGTATACTCAGTATCTCTTGCTTCTGTTGATGTCAGACTGAGGACTGAAGTTGACATTGTAGTTTAGGCTTCATCCATATGCCTAATGGAAACTCAATACACACTCATAACTCATGTAAACGTGAGTTGGCCAGAATCGCAGTGTTTCGTGTGTGTAGATGTGAGTTTTCTCATGTCGTCTCCGACAGTCTCTTCTGCTCCAGTTGTCTCAGACTCTCCTGCTCTTCTCAGCTCAACACACTCCTGCTCCATTAATGCCACACATCTGTGTGTGTGTGTGTGTGTGTGTGTGTGTGTGTGTGTGTGTGTGTGTGAGAGAGAGAGTCTGTGTGCGATGTAAGCGGTGCAGAAGCAGCACAGACTCGTGCTTTCACACAGGTCCACTACTGATCCGCGGCTGTGTTTTGTTACTGAAAATGCCTTTTGAGCATTGTGATTCTGTTTTTACACGGTACAGTAATATAATCTTTCACAGACGTGTTTAAATGTAACAGATATAAGCAAGAGTATGTGTGAACCTGGCGTCATGTGTGCGCTGCGAGTGTGCATGAGTGCACCGTCTCCAGGAGAGCACACAAGTGCTGAATGGTTTAAACACTGGCAAGAATTAAAAAGAAATGAAAATGATAAACTTTAGTGATGATGCAACACTGCCTCGATTGTGCAAGTGACAATTCCTGTGTGAACTGTGCAGCTCGCTTACAGTGCAGACGCGATGTGCTGATCTGAAGCCATTTGCGCATTTAGAGAGAGCGCGGTGAATCACTCGCACTGTTTGTGAAATTACGCCTCACAGAAAGTTTTCAAATCACTTTGTAAGTGAGATCCCTTTATAGAGACCGCCGATCAAACTTCCCAAGCCATTATCGGCCGATCAATCAAAGCAGCCCTAGTTTAGAGCTCTGAGTTTATAATTGTACATTTCATGAAACCTGTGGCTCTATATGTGAAGCTTTGTCTGATTATCCCAGAACTCCATCCGGACTCATTAGACAGCTGTGGTCTGTCGGTGTGTTTGTGAAGAGGAAGGTGTGACACAGGTGTGGCAGCAGCTCTCACACACACACACACACATGAGTGCTCAGAACATCTGACCGATGAAGATGCTGCTGCTGAGAGGAGCTTCATCTCTGATAGACTGCGCAGGTCTGGCTCTGTGGATGAACACAGTGATCATGTGCTTCTCTTTCTCCTCATGCTCTCTCACAAACACGCTGCTGTCTAATTACTGCAGCCGTTATTTACAGGCCGTCTGCGCGCAGCATTTCTGGACACAGAGACAGAAAACAATGTCATTATTGACCATGTCTGGTTTCTGATGTCTGATTACGACAGGTCTCGCTCCATTCTCCAGGACAGTAGATAATGCAGTAGATGGCGGTCCAGTTTGAGCCAATTATAATACTAAATTATATGCAATATATGAGGGTTTGATTGAGTGGTTGTGCTCCTGCAGGTACAAGCGTGTCTTCTCCGTGGGAACTCATGGCATCACCACATACAACCCCACCACACTAGAAGTGACTAACCAGGTACTGCTTTTCTCCTGTGTGCTCAGACTCAAGTCTGCTGTGATGTGTGCTTACAGTACAATATGTGTGCATATGTGTCATTTACATAATTATAATTATTAATATTATATATTATAAAATAAATAATAATAGTGATGTATTATGTTTTATATTTTTATTAAATATAATTGTATTTTTGTTTTATATTATTGATGACAATTATATTTGTTGTTTTCATTATTGTTATTTATGATAATGGTAATACAAATTATTATTATTGATAATAATAATAATGATTTTATTAATATGATCTGTTGCTGTTATATTAATAACATTAACTCTTGTTGTTATGCAATCAAAACCTCTGCACATATTCTATTGCCTCTGTTAAAAAATATTTATATAAAGTATAAACAATTTATTTACTTTTTAAAATAATAATACTAAACTTCTGACATAACTAAGGCCATATGGGCACAAGAGCATAATCTCAACCAAGTGATAGTTTTCAGTCACGTGACCGGCTCGAAGACCTGGCAGCAAAACATCCAGAGAACTGCAGAAGACTGTCGACTTTCTGTCCGTTCCAATCCACAAATATGTAGACCATCTCTCAAAAGAATAAAACAAAGACACGTGAACAAAATGCAAGTTTTGGCCATTAGCAATCCATATAAAGCAGCTGTCGCAATATCTCAATCACTAAAAACAGCGGGACGTTCTAAAACGTTTCATGTGAAAACGCTTAAAGTGCCTTTAAAACTGATAATAAAAGATCAAACCTGATTGATGATGCGTGCGTTATGCAGGCAAGCAAATGAGCTCGGAATATGAACGCAATGCGCTGAATGGTTAAGCATCTTCTTTATAATGGTGTTCTATGGGAAAACATTTAATATTAAACTTTGTGCACTGCGTTTATATTCTGGGTTCATCTGCTTGCCTGTACAAAGTCTGCATCATCAATAAGGTGTGTACTGAATTTGGCCTTTAAATATCACTGTCTCACTACATTACTACTTACTGCAGTCCTCATAGAAATCACTGGCGGTCAGCGGAGGAAAGCCGTGTTTTGCGCTCCATGTGAGCGTTCCTGTAAGAGCGTGACGTCACGTGAACACTTTCAATAGTGTTATTGAAACCCTTTCATGATCCAGTCATTTCCCTTTGAAAATGCTTCACGATACGCCACATTAAGGAAGTTAAATCTGTTGTAAATGCTGTGTAATACTGTGTTTCTCGTGGCTCTGCAGTGGCCCTACGGTGATATCTGCGGCATCGCTCCGGTCGGGAAAGGCCAGGGAACCGAGTTCAACCTCACTTTCCGTAAGGGCAGCGGGAAGAAGTCCGAAACACTGAAGTTTTCCACTGAGCATCGCACAGAGCTGCTAACTGAAGCACTGGTGAGGAATACTGCTCTGTGATGACCTGCTGGGAAATGATGGAACATGCTTTATTAAAGGAGTCCTGTGACTCGGGTCATTGCACGTCTTCTCTCATTGGAGGATCTTCATCGGGTCATGACTTCATCACCGTGACCCAGACCGTCTCTTTAAAGCATGGTTTGGTCTGATGCTCTCTCTCTCTCTCTCTCTCTCCTCCACAGAGGTTCAGAACAGACTTCTCAGAGGGTAAAATCACTGGAAGGGTGAGTATTAAAAAAATCATATGATGTAGTTTAGCGATATCACAGCAGCGAGAGTGCTGTTTCTCCACAATATCTGCACATTTACACAACAGTTCAATAAACATGTGCTACGTTTTAGACTCAATATTGTCTGTTTTGCTCAATCTTGCAAATGAAAGTAGTTCCAATCAAAGCCACAACAGAACTGTTGAGCATCTCTGATCGACACACAGCGGTGATTCGTTTCTGAATAAATCCATGGGTTTAAATGAATCGAGTCACCTGCTGGTGCTTTTAGTTTCATATTACAGTATAATTATTTCATATTTCAGTATTCATTAAAAAAACATTAATACCCATTTATTATCATTATTTATGTAATGTTGAATCAAAATGTATTTCTAAAGCTACGTTTTGTAATGCCCATACAATGCTTTTCTCATCTAACACAGGAATGACTTTAATTGACTTTTGAGGGTAATTTCTCACCACAAATTAATATAAAAGTGCATAAATAATTTGTGATTAGTTTAATGAGTAAGTCATGTAATTAAATAGATTAAACATTTTACATTTCACAGCCATTAATGGCTGTGGTCTTCTCGTTTTGAAGCTCTTGTTGAGTGAGTGTTGCATGTTCCTCAGCGCTACAACTGCTTCAAGCATCACTGGAGCGACGCGCGGAGGAGCGTGTGTTTGGAGGTCACGCCGGGAGGCATCGATCAGATCGACCCTCAGAGCAACCGCGTGATCTGCTCGTACGACTACCGCTGCGTGGAGGGCTTCGCCGAGCTCTCCGACTATCAGGGAGGCTTCTGTGTGCTGTATGGAGGCTTCGGCAGACTGGTGTGTGTTCAGTCCTGATTCAGCACAGAGTGAGCTGTGACTCACTCAGAACTCACCTCCTCTCTCACTCTCTCTCGCTCCAGCATCTGTTTGCGTCCGAGCACCGTGATGAGATCATTCGCAGTGCGATCGAACACGCCGGGAGCTTCATCGGCATCACGCTGCGCCTGCGTAAGGAGCTTCTGAGCTTCGAGGGCTTCCTCGGCGAGCGTCTGGGGCAGTACGGTTCGGACGAGTGCATCACCTCACTGACCGAGTTCATCGTGCAGAAGATCACGCCGCGGCACACGGTAAGATCAGCTCTGCACCTGATGGGCTTTCTGGTGTGTGTGGGGTGGATCTGATGCATGCTCGTGGTTGTGTTGGTCTCAGGAGCCTGTGAGGAGGATCCTGGCGCTCACAGAGACGTGTCTGGTGGAGCGAGACCCTGGCTCTTACAACATCGTCACCCTCAAGCCCTTCGGAGAGGTCTGTCTGATCACAAGTGATTTCAGGAAACACATGGTCTGGTGAAACAATGCTACATTTATAACTTAGAAGCTCACTAACAATAACAGTGTCATCTGCATACTTTAAAGTAGTCCTGTTTCCCTCTTACTCTGACACATGTGTAGAGAATCAATAATAGAGGAACAAACTTAGTCAGACAGGGTGCCATGTACCCTTACTCTCTGAGTCCTGTTAGTTAAAACATCAAGAATCCAGCCCACAATATTGTTACTAAATTGTAAAATGTTCTAAAAGCCTTACAGTTAGAACATAGTTTTGGGTTGTATTAAAAGCAGATGAAAAATCAACGAATAAAAGCCTAGCATGAGACTCATTACCCTCCAAGTGTTTAGCAAGTTAATTCAATAACGTAACTGTGGCGTCCTCTACTCCTCTGTGTGGTCCAGTGTATGTTCAGTTTTCCTTCATTTCTTCCCTTACCACTTTTTCAAGGGTTTTTGTTCAAATTGATGTAAGAGCAACTGGTCTGAAATCATTAAAAGTATTGGGACTACACTCAGAAGTATGCTTTATATCTTACAGTTCTGACTCTTTTTCTGTCAAATTATGAGATATAAACTCAATTGTGAGATATAAACTCAGAATTATGAGATATAAACTCAATTGTGAGATATAAACTAGCAACTCTGAGAACAAAGGTCTGAATTGTGAGAAATTGCAGTTGCAAGAAAAAAGTAACAGTTGTGAGATAAAAAGATAAAGAGATAAAATATATATTTTTTATTGTTTTATTTTTTGCAGAAACAGGCTTCCATAGTGAATAGCGATTAGCAATGCGTTTTGCGTCAGTAATCTGATGTATTTCAGAGCAGAACTGCTCATCCGATGAGAAACGTTGTTGGGCAGAAGTTATAGAGTAGGGTTTGGATTGTAGAGTAAGTGCAGGCTGCGTGTGATGCCACTTCTTTGGAATAGCATGAACTGATAATGGCATAATTTGACGTTGTATATTTTGGCCACATATTTAAGTCAGATGAGAATTGCGTTAGAAATAACACTTTATATATGGAATATAGTGTTTGTTTGCATAATCAGAATGTGTGTGTGTGTGCAGGTGTTCGCTCTGATCTGTGACGCAGATAATCCTCAGGTGTTCACCGTCGAGTTCATCCGCGGTCAGATAAGCAAGTACTGTTCCACAGAAAGGTACAGCATCTCAGACGCTCCTGTGTGGTTCTGCTGGTTATGTCAGAGTCTGACGATGTGTGTGTCTGCAGGGACTCTCTGCTGGCGAGTCTGCTGGACAGCGTGCGGGCGTCGGGGAACAGGGACGTGTGTGTGAAGATGGCCCCCACACACAGGGGCCAGCGCTGGGGCCTCCTCAGCATGCCTGTGGATGAGGAGGTGGAGAGCCTGCACCTGCGCTTCCTCGCTGCTCCTCCCAGTGCGTCCATTATCAGCTCCTCATGCTTCTCACATTAAACTCTGTGTTCTTCTATGAGATAGAGTAACCGGTGCTCAGTGATAGAATCTGATCTTCTTGTCCTCTGACTCCTGCAGGATCTTTCATGCTGTGGAGCAGGAGATTAGATTAGATTTCTAGTTCTCATAAATGTCCTCTTCTTTGCTCCGCCGGTCAATATGATTGTTTTTCAGCTAATATTAGTAAAAAGCCTCTGCTGAGAGAGCAGCATAGAGAACTTCAACAAACCTTAGATCAAGTTCACACTGAATTTACCTCTTAATACAACATCTGTAGGAGTTAATAGTAGAAGGGCTGAGCAATGATAATCATCTTCTAACTTTGTTCTGTTTGTTGTTCTTTCTTGTAGATTGTAATTTTGCAGATGCAGTGTTCAGATTTAACGGCAACATCTCTTACAGTGGAGTAATACATGCCGTCACTCAAGACGTGAGTCTGTCGACTGAGCTTCATTTCTGTGTGTTTGACTCCATATGACCTCCACCCCTCTACTCTCTCCTTTTCTAGGGTCTTTTCTCCGAGAACAAAGAGAAACTGATCAGCAATGCCATCCTGGCGCTCTTATCTCAAGATGTGGAGCTGCCGGGGCCCAACTCTGAGCTGGAGGCCCAGTTCCAGGCCCTCAGGCGTCTGGTGGCGTCCAAAGCCGGATTCCAGGCCTTCACACAGCTGCCAAAGTACAGGCCTCCGTCCGAACACACAGCACAGATATTCAGCGTTTATATCACGCTCAAATGTGCCTGAGATTAAGTGCGAGGCTCTGTGATTAACTCAGTCCTCCAGTTCACACTCACTGTTGTTCTGCGCTGTCCTTCTCTTGATCTGTTTGCTTGCTGAACCGCACAGGTTTTGTCTGGGTTTAATAAAACCGCTCTGTTGTTTTAAGGTCTGGTCCCATGGGTGGACTCGAAGCCGCAATGTAAATATTAGTCCAAATATCTCAGTGTGCCCCTTTCTTTCTAATTTCTGCCCATCTGTCTCTCCTTTGGGTTAGTCTGAAACCATTTTAAGATAATCTTCATTTTTTTGCCATTTTACAAAATCATTTGACCTCTTTTTTTGTTTAAATGCTTTACGCCTGCTCTCACTCTCACTCTCTCGCTCTAATTTCTTGGTCATATTTCATTATTTCTGGGTCACTGAGATGTATGAATTGACTGGTTGTGCTCCTGTCTACTATTTATACATCTAGGATTCATTCAGTATTTGTACTGAACCTGCAAATATTCAATGGATTATTTTTTTCAGTGATATATATATATTTTTTCTGGGTTGTCTAGATAAATGTTTATATTACAAAGAAATATTTTTACAATTATTTTGGGGTTGTATTTCAGGTTTAGAGAGAAGTTGGGAGTGAAAACTGTTAAAGCACTGAAGAGAAACCACAACGGCGTGACGCATGCAGCTGTAGACACGCTGTGTGCTCTCATGTGTGTAAGTGAAGCTCGCTAAACCTCCTCCTAATGTGGATTCACATTAGCGTCTGCATCCTAACACCTGGCCTGTGTGTTTCTGCAGCCAATGCATGATGACTACGACCTGCGGCAGGAGCAGCTGAACAAAGCCTCTCTGCTCTCCTCGAAGAAGTTCCTGGAGAACCTGCTGGAGAAGTTCATCAGTAACGTGGTGCGTCCCAGGCCTGTAGAGCAGCGTGATGACGGTGGAGCGATGAAGGTCACTCAGTGTGCTTATCTTTCATCAGGAGCACGGCACAGGAGCGCTGGTGATCAGCTCGCTGCTGGACTTCCTGACCTTTGCCCTCTGCGCTCCTTACAGCGAGACCACCGAGGGCCAGCAGTTCGACATGCTGCTGGAGATGGTGGCCTCCGACGGACGGACTCTCTTCAAACTCTTCCAGGTCAGGGGTCAGATATTGCTCAAAAGGCTGTGTTTATTTGATCAAAATACAGTAAAAATGGTTTAATATTATTAGAATGTAAAACAGCTGTTTTCTATGTGACTATCTGTTAAACTGTAATGTATTTCTGTGATGCTTTATAAAGCTTGGAAGAGCCAGGACAGTTTTTAATATAACGCTGATTGTATTTGTCTGAAAGAAGAAAGTCATACACACCTAGGATGGCTTGTGGCGGAGTAAATCGGGCTGATTTTCATTTTTGGCTGAACTATCCCTTTAATGCATCCTTGATGAATAAAAGCATTCGTTTCTTTTGAACAGTCGTGTATGTGGTCTTTCTCTCACAGCATCCGTCTATGGCCATCGTCAAAGGCGCGGGTCTGATCATGAAGGCCATCATTGAGGTGAGTCCTACCCTTGTTCCTCCAGCGTGTCTGTGTGTTTCTCTCTGTGTCTGATCCGAGCGTGTCGTCTGTCAGGAGGGAGATAAGGAGATCGCTAGTAAGATGCAGGAGCTGGCTCTGAGTGAAGGAGCTCTGCCCAGACACCTGCACACCTCCATGTTCACCATCAGCGCTGACCAGCGCATGCTCACCAACAGGTCAGTTCAGCTCAGACTGACCATCTCACACTGTAACGCAGGCCTGATCACGGTCTTCTCACACGCAGGCAGCTGAGTCGTCATCTGGTGGGTTTGTGGACCGCAGAAAACTCCACGGCCCTGAACCTGCTCAAGAGGATCCTGGTGAGCGGACTGGACATTCCCGAGGGCTTTTCTTCTAAGAGTAGCATTGAAATCCTCAATCATTGTCTGTCTTTCAGCCCACCGGTCTGCTGGCGTATCTGGACAGCTCTGATCCCGTGCCTGAGAAGGACGTCGATAGGATGCACATACGTGACAACGTCAAGATCGCCACGGTACGAGTGACTAGCTTGCTAGCCTTATTCTCAGATCTCCTCTTTTACGCAAATATAGGATGAATCGGGTAGACTTGTAACTAATCTCACCGGTCACACTTTGTTTTAAGGTCCAGTTCTCACTATTAACCATTAACTGTGACTTTTGCCTAATTTGCTGCTTATTAATAGTTATTAAGGTAATTGTTACGGTATTGGGTAGGATTAGCGATGCAGAATATGTGCTTTATAAATACTGATAAACAGTCTTACCATACTTCCCCAATATATTGATTACTTTAAGAATTGCAAACATTTTGTGTATTGCAAGTTTCCTGAAATGTTACATTTAAATATGCAAATGAGGTATTCTCTAATTAAATATGCTCTAATATACATTTTCAGAACAGAAATCTGAACATTGAATAAAGCCAGGTTCAAATTCTTGTTTTTATCACTTCATAAATCAGAAAATACTGTCAACAGACCGAAAAATAAACACATTTTCACCAAGGTTTTAGGATTAAAATGTTGTTTAAATCAGTGTGAAAGAAATCAGTAGTCTGAAAAAAAAAACACTTTATGAACAGCTAACCACAAAATCCCTTTTCTGTACTTAAGCATAAAAATATGTTTACAGATATTTAGGAAACATGCCAAGTTCACATTTGTTTCTACAGCCAGTTACTTTGAAATGTGCGTTCCTTGTCAGAATGTCTGTTTTTGTTTGGTCTGTGTGACTCCGCCCCCTGCCAGTTTTTGACACTTTGGGATGCCAGTGGTGGGAAAACACAGCGTACTGCAGACGTGGAAGCCAGCAAATGAACTGGGTCAGAGATCGCAGATTCTACCCGACCTAAAAAGCCTCGGCATCCACCTAAAAATCTCTATGACCAGAGCAATATTAAACACCGTTAAATCAACTCGTTCTTGTTGCATGTCCTCAATCTGGCAACCTGCGTGAGCGTCGAGTCGGAGCAGGAGACACAACGCTCTCCAATATTATGAATTTGGACCGATTGATTTGCATTGCTCATTTCATGCTCCAGCTGTCAATATTACATACTGCACCTTTAATACACATCAATACATTAGTAATGTTTTTTTGCAGGACCAGTTTGGCAGGAATAAAGTCCCGGAGTGGCAGCGTATCGCGGGTAAAGCTGCTAAAGAGGTGGAGAAGTTCGCCAAAGAGAAGGCCGACATCGTGCTGCTGCACTGGAGAGATAAGATGGGCATCGCTCAGAAGGAGGTGAGCGCCGTCTGCCTCTCTCTGCTCTGTGTCAGGTTTGTGCTGTTGGCTGCGGCTTCCAGCGGGTTTGTAAAGGCTAGGCATGTTAACACTGCAAGAGCTGGGCTGTTTCTCATTTTGCTGGTCTGTTTGTGGATGCTGTTCAGACAGCTCTTCTTTATGTGTGATGCGTTTTGAACACAGGCTCTGTTGGGTTTCTCTGATCTTCTGTCTCTGGTCTTTACTAATAAATGCTCAAACATGGCTTGCTCGAGATCTGATGAAGTCCTCGTAGCCAGCTAAACATTTGCATACCTTCACTGTGCCTGTTTCTGTATCTGATAGCACTGCTCGTCATCTCACGGCTAAAATAGGGACACACTGATTAAAAAAAACGGATAAAATTCCAGTCAGTGCCAGTAAGCTGATCAATTAATGTTGTTATAATTATATGCCATTTTTTTTCTGTCCATTTAATATATAGGCTATTGATTGATAAAACAATTTTTAGTCTATAATTAGGGTTAGGTACCAATATGGCACCGGTACCTGTGTAACCGGTATGTACTAGAACCGAATCAAACGCAGATGCCATGCTGGAGCGATCGATAGAAATATCTGTCCTCTGGTTCTCCGAAACTGACATAAGAAGCATCATCACCGGCACCGCACGTGAAAAATTATTTCCTGTCTAATAATACAAATCCAACACATCTTTGTAGTAACGAGAGTGTCCATGTTGTTTTCACATTCTGACTTAAAATCAGAACTAAACTAAAATGCCTAAAGCTAAACCTCCCTTGTATTCACATTTCTAAACCTGTTGTCCAACAAAAGAGAACATTATAACCTTTGTACTCCACAACACCAGTCAGATGCTCCCTTCTGTGATCTGATGAGCTGCAGATGAAGGCACAGCTTTGGTGTCATGAGCATGAGCTACACAATCATCATCATCGTTTCTTTGCTCTTGAGCCTCCAATCACACAAATTCACGCACCTGCCACCAAAAGCCAGCTTCATTGAGATTCACACATTGAGATTCGTTAAAGTGTGATTGGTTGACCTCAGGATCAATAACCTCTCTTATCTCTGCCCCCCCCATCGGCTCTTATTGTGGTTTCTGCTGTCAATCAATGCAGCAGGACAGGAATAACCTGGTGAGTAGTTTTATCCAATCAGAGCCTCTCTCTCTGTTAGCCCCTCCCTTTCTCATGTCAGTCACTCTGTCTCATGTAACACGTGTGTGTTTTCGTTCTGCTGTCTCGTAGCTGTTGCACACTGCCTGTATTAGATCAGTTGGCATGTCTCTTTTCAGTTTTTAAAGCAGGATTGTAACTTCATATCACGTGTTGATCATTTCACAGCTCTGGTGTCGTCGGCATTATCCTTACATCCCATAATAGCTGTATTTGTCTCTTAAACCAACATTATATGCAGAACGTGCTGTAGAGGTCGACCGAGAGCCGCTTGATTTGTTCTGTGTCACTGATTGCAGAACGCAAACCAGAGGCCGGTCATCCTGAGGAAGAGACGGCAGCGGATCAAGATCGAGTCCAACTGGGAGCTTTTCTACTACAAGTAAACGAGCTGCTTTAATGAATGTGAGCTCTGTGTGTGGGGTTATCAGAGTGTGTGACGCTCGTGCTTGTGTGCAGGTTCCAGCTGGATCACGCTCGCTCTAACCTGATCTGGAACCTGAAGACGCGCGAGGAGCTGCGGGACGCTCTGGAGGCAGAGATGCGCTCCTTCGGTGTGGACCGCGAGCTCGGCAGCGCTAGCGTCATCTCCTGGAACCACCAGGAGTTCGAGGTGTGCGCTTCACATCAGAAACACTGGAGAAACCCTACAGGAGTCTGAGTAGAGCAGTGCGGTCACAATACTGGAACGTCTGACTCTGATGCGATATGTTGAGTGTACAGTGTCATGGGGAAAGACTGTTAAGGGCATAAAAGTCATTCATTTTTATAGATTCTAAAGTTTAATGAAAGCCAGTCTGGTGTGATTTTCTCAGTCGAACAGAAGCCAAGCAATTTGAATATAATAATAATAATAATAATAAAACTTTAAGACAGAAAATACATAAAACAAATAATGTAAGTATTGAAAAACAGCTTTATTTCAAAGTTCAATATTTTTGGCAACGCTAGTTTATAGCATGTAAATCACCGCTAGAATGGATCATCTGAAAGTAAAAGCCTGTTGGGTTGTGTTCAGGTGAAGTACGAGTGCCTCTCTGACGAGATCAAGATCGGGGATTATTACCTGCGTCTGCTGCTGGAGGAGGATGAGAGCGAGGAGTCTGGAGCCATCAAGAGATCGTAGGTTTCTGAACACAGACACTGAACCGTGTGCATCTCGTTAGCAGTATCCTGATCAGCCGTCTGTGTTGTTCTCTAGGTACGAGTTCTTTAACGAGCTCTACCATCGCTTCCTGCTGACTCCTAAAGTGGCCATGAAGTGTTTGTGTCTGCAGGCGCTCACCATCGTCTACGGGAAGTGCTGCGAGGAGATCGGACCGTTTGCTGACACCAAGTACATCGTGGGCATGCTGGACCGGGTCAGTGTCCGGCGCTAGGTCGCACTGAAGTTACAGTGCTGCTGCAGTTCACTTCAGTGATGTGTCATAATCATACGCCACTAGAATCAAGCTGTCTTAACCTGGTGTTGTTGCTCATCTCCAGTGTACAGACAAGCTGGAGAGAGACAGACTCATCCTCTTCCTCAACAAACTCATCCTCAACAAGGTGAGTGACGCGTCGCATCGTCCCAAAGCTGCTAATAAACCTCAGAGCTCCTGTGTCGTGGAAACAGTTTATCAGGCATTCAGTATTTTGCTATTTCTGTTCTGACAGAAAAATGTGAAGGATGTGATGGACTCTAACGGAGTGCGTATACTAGTGGATCTGCTCACCCTCGCTCACCTTCACACCAACAGAGCCACTGTCCCGCTGCAGGTGCTGCTAAAATACACTGCTGCTCGCAAGTCTGGAGGCAAAAGAGCTGTTTAAAAAAAAGAAAGAAATTATTTATCAAGGACGCATTAAATGGATCAAAAGTGACAGTGAATGCTACAAAAGATTTCTATTTCAAATAAATGCTGTTCTTCTGAACTTTCTGTTCATCTGTGAATCCTGAAAAATAAAATGCATCACAGTTTCCACAGAAATATTGTGCAGCACAACTGTGTTCAACATTGATAATAATCAGAAATGTTTCTCGAGCAGCAGATCAGCATATTATACTGATTTCTGAAGATCATGTGACACTGAAGACTGGAGTAATGATGCTGAAAATACAGCTGCGCATCACAGAAATACATTACAGTTTAACAGAGATTCACATTGAAAACAGATATTTGGAATTATAATAATATTTCACTGTTTTTACTGCATTTTTGATCAAATAAATGCAGCCTTGATAAT
>NW_015505979.1:286335-298717 GCF_001515645.1 Sinocyclocheilus grahami | reverse complement strand
CTGTTGGGTTGTGTTCAGGTGAAGTACGAGTGCCTCTCTGACGAGATCAAGATCGGGGATTATTACCTGCGTCTGCTGCTGGAGGAGGATGAGAGCGAGGAGTCTGGAGCCATCAAGAGATCGTAGGTTTCTGAACACAGACGCTGAACCGTGTGCATCTCGTTAGCAGTATCCTGATCAGCCGTCTGTGTTGTTCTCTAGGTACGAGTTCTTTAACGAGCTCTACCATCGCTTCCTGCTGACTCCTAAAGTGGCCATGAAGTGTTTGTGTCTGCAGGCGCTCACCATCGTCTACGGGAAGTGCTGCGAGGAGATCGGACCGTTTGCTGACACCAAGTACATCGTGGGCATGCTGGACCGGGTCAGTGTCCGGCGCTAGGTCGCACTGAAGTTACAGTGCTGCTGCAGTTCACTTCAGTGATGTGTCATAATCATACGCCACTAGAATCAAGCTGTCTTAACCTGGTGTTGTTGCTCATCTCCAGTGTACAGACAAGCTGGAGAGAGACAGACTCATCCTCTTCCTCAACAAACTCATCCTCAACAAGGTGAGTGACGCGTCGCATCGTCCCAAAGCTGCTAATAAACCTCAGAGCTCCTGTGTCGTGGAAACAGTTTATCAGGCATTCAGTATTTTGCTATTTCTGTTCTGACAGAAAAATGTGAAGGATGTGATGGACTCTAACGGAGTGCGTATACTAGTGGATCTGCTCACCCTCGCTCACCTTCACACCAACAGAGCCACTGTCCCGCTGCAGGTGCTGCTAAAATACACTGCTGCTCGCAAGTCTGGAGGCAAAAGAGCTGTTTAAAAAAAAGAAAGAAATTATTTATCAAGGACGCATTAAATGGATCAAAAGTGACAGTGAATGCTACAAAAGATTTCTATTTCAAATAAATGCTGTTCTTCTGAACTTTCTGTTCATCTGTGAATCCTGAAAAATAAAATGCATCACAGTTTCCACAGAAATATTGTGCAGCACAACTGTGTTCAACATTGATAATAATCAGAAATGTTTCTCGAGCAGCAGATCAGCATATTATACTGATTTCTGAAGATCATGTGACACTGAAGACTGGAGTAATGATGCTGAAAATACAGCTGCGCATCACAGAAATACATTACAGTTTAACAGAGATTCACATTGAAAACAGATATTTGGAATTATAATAATATTTCACTGTTTTTACTGCATTTTTGATCAAATAAATGCAGCCTTGATAATCAGAAGAGAACATTTTTAAACAGTGGTATGTTTATGATGTGTGTAATGTCACTTGTCCAGGTGTTAAAGTCTCTGTTCATGGGTCTGTGTGTTGTTTTCAGAGTAATGTGTTGGAGGCTTCTCCGGACATGAAGCGTGAGAGCGAGAAGGAGTGGTACTTCGGGAACGCAGATAAAGAGAGGCGAGGGCCTTTCGGCTTTGAGGAGGTGAGTGTGTTCACACCGCAGCTGGAGCATGCGCAGGTGACGCAGGCTTGAAGCTCTTCTTCTGTGTGCTCAGATGCAGGAGTTCTGGAGCGCCGGGACGCTGACGGCTAAGACACGCTGCTGGGCTCAGGGCATGGACGGCTGGCGGCCGCTGCAGGCTATCCCACAGCTGAAGTGGAGTCTGCTGGCCGCAGGACAGGCCGTGATGAACGAGACGGATCTGGCCACGCTCATCCTCAACATGCTCATCACCATGTGCTCCTACTTCCCCAGCCGGTACAGCCTCGCTCTCACAGCTGCTTCAGAGCCGCACTCACACACCACACACAGTAGGATTTCATCTCATGAATCTGACATTTCTCTTGCAATTCTGAGAAAAAAGTCAGATTTGTTGGATACAAACTCAACTCACAATTCTGTGTTTCTTTTTTTTTTTTTGTGCAAGAATTGTGAGATTAAAAAGCTTCCATATAAATGTCGTTGTGTTAAATAACAAAATATATAATATAAGTGGCAAAAAATGATTGCAAAAGTGTGAGAAAACTGATGTTCCTGCTGAAGAATAACTAGAATCGTTTGATAATTTCCTAAGCAATGCAAAGACAATCAGACATGTTCATGTGTTGAAATATGTTTAAAATGCATTTTTTTTTCTAACTAATAATACTCACTGTGTCTGTGTGTTTAGGGACCAAGATAATGCCATTATCAGGCCTTTACCAAAGGTGAAGAGACTCATCAGCGACAGCACCTGCCTGCCGCACATCGTCCAGGTACACATCACTAGCTGTGTTCCTCTAAAGCAGTGTTTCTTAAGCCTGCTGATATCGCATGTTCATTCTCCTGTCCTTCAGCTGCTCTTGACCTTTGACCCCATCCTGGTGGAGAAAGTAGCTAACCTGCTGTACCTGGTGATGCAGGACAACCCTAACCTGCAGCGGCTCTACCTCACCGGAGTCTTCTTCTTCATCATGATGTACACCGGCTCCAACGTGCTGCCCGTGGCACGGTACTCTCCCTGCATCTCAGGCCATGAGAACTAAACTCCTCATAATGTGTTCTCCGAGAAACGCCATTTATGTTTTTGATAACTTGTCACATGCATAAATATGTTCTTCTCTCTAGGTTCTTGAAATACACTCACCTGAAGCAAGCCTTTAAATCAGAAGAGGTAAAGCAGATCTGACGTCTCACACAGTGCAGTTAAACACGGATGACACGGTAAATCTGAGCATGTGTTTGACCCGCAGGCTAAAGGTCAGGACATCGTTCAGAGGAGCGTGTTGGGCTCAATGCTGCCGGAGGCCATGGTGTGTTACCTGGAGAACTACGAGGCCGAGCGCTTCTCCGAGATATTCTTGGGAGAGTTTGACACGCCTGAAGCCATCTGGAGCAGTGAGATGAGGTCAGCTTCTCGTTCCTCGCTCTAGAACTCCTGTGCTGAAATTATATATTTTTTTATTTCAGTTAACGTTTATTTTATTCCGTGTAACAAGCATGTTATGGTTTACTCTAAGCCTGAGGTAAGTTTGCACAGAAGCCTGGTTGATTGTGGAGTGTGTTGACAGGCGTCTGATGATCGAGAAGATCGCCGCTCATCTGGCAGACTTCAGTCCTCGTCTGCAGAGTAACACTCGCGCTCTCTATCAGTACTGTCCCATTCCTGTGGTCAGCTTCCCTCAGCTGGACAACGAGCTCTTCTGCAACATCTATTACCTGCGGCACCTGTGTGACTCCAGCCGCTTCCCCGACTGGCCCATACGAGACCCGGTACACACATCTACAGACACATTCAGAGCCTGCTTTCCTGCGTGATGCGAAGGCCTTCTGTGATGGTCTGTGCTCTGCAGGTGAAGCTGCTGAAGGACACTCTGGACGCCTGGAAGAGAGAGGTGGAGAAGAAGCCGCCCTCCATGTCTGTGGATGACGCCTATGAAGTGCTGAACCTCCCTAAAGGACAGGGACAGTGAGTCTCGTTTCTCTTTTGTAGTACTTTATTTGTTTGCACTTCTTAGTGCCAAAACCAGTCATTGTTTAGTTTCACTTCACCATTTCATCACATTCTGACCCTTGAGAATTAAAAAAACCTTGTTTTGCTACTGTACCTTTAAGACTTTTATATGTATATTACTAATTTTTTTGATTGCTTAACCTCTTTTTGCATGCAGAGAGAATACATATCTCTCGTTTTGACTGCTTCTCAGGTGACACTATAACATCTGAGAGTAGTGATTATTGATTGTAATCTTTGTTGCTTTTTTTAAAGGCATGAAGAGAGTAAAATAAGGAAAGCTTACTTCAGATTGGCCCAAAAATACCATCCAGACAAAAATCCGGATGGCAGGGTATGTACAACAGTTCATTGAGTGTCATTATCAGTAAATGAATTCTAAACTATAACCAAGCGTGCTGTGTGTGTGTTTGTGTGTGTTCAGGACATGTTTGAGAAGGTCAACAAAGCCTACGAGTTCCTGTGCACCAAATCGGCCCGTATTGTGGACGGTCCTGACCCAGAGAACATCATCCTGATCCTCAAAGCCCAGAGCATCCTGTTCAACAGACACAAGCAGGGTTCGACACGCTCCTCTCAGACAGCTTCTGATCTCCAGACGCTCAGAGACTGATCTCCTTCTCTCTCTCCTCAGAACTGGAGCCGTATAAATACGCCGGCTACCCTATGCTAATTAAGACCATCACCATGGAGACGGGTGACGGGCAGCTGTTCTCCAAGACCACGGCTCTGTTACCGGCCGCCGCTGAGCTGGCCTTCCACACCGTCAACTGTTCAGCGCTGAACGCGGAGGAGCTGCGGCGGGAGAACGGCATCGAGGTCTGCATGTGTTGACATTACCAGCAGCAGTCACACTGTGGCTCTTCACTGTCTGAGTGTTGATGAGGCTTGTGTGTTGTGTGTCAGGTGCTGATGGAGGCTCTGTCTCGCTGCGTGTCTGTGCTCACCGCCTCCAGCAGACCGGAGGACATGGCAGTACAGGTACATCAGCACATCAGCAAAGCCACACGAGTAAAGAGTGAATACAGTGAGCGCAGAGTGTGATTTTGTGTGCATTCTGGGTGTTCTTCAGGTGTGCGGGCACGTCTGCAGGTGCTATAGCGTCGCTGCTCAGTTCGAGGAGTGCAGAGAGAAGATAGTCGAGCTTCCCAACATTATTAGAGATGTTTGTCACATTCTCTACTACAGCAAGGTAAGAACACACATGGCTTTAATTACACAAATCTGACTCCTGTCCATTGTCAGAGAGCAGGACACAGCTCTGCTTCTCAAATAGAAACCTCTTTCTGTATTTAATGAGGTATAAAACTTTACAGACACTGGCTGTTAAAAGTGTCATATTGTACTCTTTTTATTAAGGTATTGGAAATATTATAGTAAAGATCACTTGAAATTTTAATCAAGATTTTTTCCATCAAAAATAAAAGTTTTATTGCTATAATGATTACAAATTGTATGTGGCCCTGGAGCACAAAAGCAGTTATAGCACAGGTGTATTTGTAGAAATAGCCAACAATACATTGTATGGGTCAAAATGATCTTTTATTATCTATTATTTTGGTATTAATTTATTATAAATGTTTTATTATTAAATTTTATTTTAACGCTTTACAATGTCTTTGTTACACGTGTTACATGTACTTACTATAGTAATAACAGTACATTATGCATAAATACTAGCAACTAACCTGAACCTGTTAACGAGTCATTTGTCCAGTTAATGGTCTGGATAGACTAGTGAGAGAGTTGTGTTGTATTGTTTGTGTGGATAAGTGGTGTTTTCATACACCGAGTCTCAGAGTGTTTCTGTTTGCCGTGTCTCAGGGTCTGCCGCGCTTGGCATCTCTGGCGGTGGAGTGCGTCAGCTCCTTCGCGGTGGACTTCTTCCTGCAGACGCACCTGTACAGGGCTGGAGTGCTGTGGCACCTGCTCTTCACGCTCTTCAGCTACGACTACACGCTGGAGGAGAGTGGCGTCCAGGCCAGCCAGGACACCAACCAGCAGCAGGTGTGCAACAGCCTGGCCAAGCTGAGCGTGGGGGCCCTCGGGCGGCTGGCAGGGTACAGCGGGGCCCGGGGCCCAGAGGAGGGGCCCCCCGGGGAGCCCAATGGCGGAGGAGCCGCAGCACACCCTCCAGAGAACCCCGCCATCCGGAAGAGCCTGGCTGCCATGCTGACGCCCTACATCTCACGCAGACTGGGCCGCAGCGCGCCCGCGGAGGTACAGGAGGAGCCAGCAACTGCACCAGTGCACACAGTCACACAACAGAGGCTGGAGAGACGGTTTGTTCATGTGTGGTTCATCTGTTGGTTCTGCAGGTCCTGAAGCTGCTGAACAGTAACTCGGAGACGCCGTACTTGATCTGGAACAACGGCACGCGAGCGGAGCTGATGGAGTTCCTGGAGGAGCAGCAGGAGAGCAACATCAAGAGAGTGAGACGCTCCTCACGATCCTCTGCTGCTCCTCACACTCCTCTGATTCAGATCACACTCACTCTCTGTGTGTTTGCAGGGCGAGTGCGACAAGAGCTTCGGCTCAGAGTTCCTGTTCAGTGAACACGGGAAGGAGCTGATCGTGGGAGAGATCTTCGTTAGGGTTTATAACGAGCAGCCTGTGTTTCCTCTGGAGGTGAGAGACGCCTACACTACTGTACTGAAGACCCAGAAGAAGTCTCTTCTGCATTTATTTGATCAAAAATGTACTTAGAAACAGTGAAATATTATTACAGTTTCAAACAGCTGTTTTCTATGTGAATCTCTGTTAAACTGTAATGTATTTCTGTGATGTGCAGCTGTATTTTCAGCATCATTTCTCCAGTCTTCAGTGTCACATGATCTTCAGAAATCAGTATAATATGCTGATCTGCTGCTCGAGAAACATTTCTGATTATTATTAATGTTGAAAACAGTTGTGCTGCACAATATTTCTGTGGAAACTGTGATGCATTTTATTTTTCAGGATTCACAGATGAACAGAAAGTTCAGAAGAACAGCATTTATTTGAAATTGAAATTTTTGTCACATTATAAATGTCTTTACTGTCACTTTTGATCATTTTAATGCGCTCTTGATGAATGAAGTATTCGTTTCTTTAAATGTAGAGTGTCTGACAGCTGTTAAACTCTGGTCTGTGTGTGTTTGTCAGTATCCGAAGGCGTTTGCGTCGAGTCTGCTGGACTATGTGGGCTCTCAGGCTCAGTATCTGCACACGCTGCTGGCGATGACGCAGACTAATAAAGTGGAGTCGCAGCAGCACGCTCAGAGACTGCGCTGGGCCGAGATGGCGCTGGAAGCTCTCCGCAACGTCATCAAGAACAATCCAGGTGCCTGAAACACAGCAGACTGATGCATGTGTGTGTAGAGGCTGGTTAGTGATGTGTGTGTGTGTGTGTCGCAGGCTCTGAGACGGAGTGCATCGGTCACTTCAAGCTGCTCTTCTCTCTGCTGAGGGTCCACGGCGCCGGAAGAGTCCAGCAGCTGGCTTTAGAGGTGCATTAGAAACCAGAAGTCTGTGCTTCATACTTCACTCACATTGAAACATCATCTCTGTTAACACAGTGTTTTGCTGTAGGTGGTGAACACGGTCACATCAAACCAGGACTGTGTGGTCAATATCGCTGAGTCTCTGGTTCTGCCCAATCTGCTGGTGCTGCTGCACTCCTTACCCTCCAGTAAGACTAATGAACCATGACATGCGTTCAGAACAGATGGATCCTCACTGGGACTACTGTGTTGCAGGGTTTAATGCAGTTAACTAAAACACAAACAGGAACTAAAATTAAAAACATAAAAAATATATGATTTCGTTATTTAAAATAAATGTTATTAATGGTAATGATATATATATATATATATATATACATTTAAAAAAAACTTTTTTCAGCTAGTTGCCAAGGCAAAATTTTTCATTTTCATTTTATTGAAGTTAAACTAAATCAGAATATTCAATAAAAACACACGCACACTCGCACGCTCACACACACACACTCGCACGCTCACACACACTCACTCACACGCTCACGCATGCGCACACACTCACGCGCACACACGTACTCGCACACACACTCGCACGCTCACACACTCGCACACATGCACACTCACACGCACTCACGCACACACGCACGCACACACACTCACACTCGCACGCACACTCGCTCACGCACGCACGCACACACTCACGCGCACGCACGTACTCACACATGCACTCGCACTCACACGCGCTCGCACGCACGCACACTCACTCACACGCTCACGCATGCGCACACACTCACGCGCACGTACGTACTCACACGCACTCACGCACGTACTCACGTACGCACACACACTCACTCACTCACACTCACTCACACACGCACTCACACACTCACACTCACTCACTCACACACACTCACGCACTCACACACTCACACTCACGCACGCACGCACGCACACTCGCTCACACACACTCACACTCACGCACTCACACACACACACACACACTCACGCGCACGCACGTACTCACACATGCACTCGCACTCACACTCACACGCGCTCGCACGCACGCACACTCACACGCTCACGCATGCGCACACACTCACGCGCACGTACGTACTCACACGCACTCACGCACGTACTCACGTACGCACACACACTCACTCACTCACACTCACTCACACACGCACTCACACACTCACACTCACTCACTCACACACACTCACGCACTCACACACTCACACTCACGCACGCACGCACGCACACTCGCTCACACACACTCACACTCACGCACTCACACACACACACACACACTCACGCGCACGCACGTACTCACACATGCACTCGCACTCACACTCACACGCGCTCGCACGCACGCACACTCACACGCTCACGCATGCGCACACACTCACGCGCACGTACGTACTCACACACGCACTCACACGCACGCACGCACGTACTCACGTACGCACACACACACACTCACTCATGCACTCACACACTCACGCACTCACACACGCACGCACGCACACTCGCTCACACACACACACACACACTCACGCACTCACACACACACACACACACACACACACACACTCACGCACGCACGCACACTCGCTCACACACACACACTCACAGACACACATGCACGTACTCCCGCACGCGCGCACACACTCACTCACTCACTCACTCACTCACTCACTCACTCATACACACACACACACACACACTCACACATCTCTGTGAATGCAGTATTTTTTACAGTGGCATTAAAATATTTCAATTTATGGATTTTTATCTATACATTCTTTCATTGTTATTAACGTTCATAATATTCGCTATATTATTTTAAGGCAACTACACTACTTTTATGTGTCTTTATTTCTATTTTAATTTAATATGCACTTTGAAATGCTGTAAGTGCTTTACAAATACATTTGGCCTGACTTTAATAGTTCAGTTGGGCGTAAAATCCATAATAAAGAGCTTATTGTTATTATTTATATTTATAAAAAGCCTGTAAAAAGCCCTGACTTCTCATATGCAAATGTCAACATTATTGATAGTATTGAAGGTTCCAGTGTTTTTCTCTCCTCTGGTCTAACGCTCGTGTCTCTGGCGTCCGCAGGCCGTCAGCTGGTGCTGGAGACGCTTTACGCTCTGACCTCCAACACCAAGATCATCACTGAGGCCATGAACAGAGGTGTGTGAGTGTGTGTGTGTGGACACGTCTTCAGTGATGCTCTGGTTTAGCTGATCTTAGAGCAGACGCAGCTGTTTGTGTCAGTCTCCTCTGACCTCTGTCTTTCTCTCAGGTGCGCTGATCTACCTGCTGGATCTGTTCTGTAACTCCACCCATCCTCAGGTGCGCACGCAGACGGCTGAGCTCTTCTCCAAGATGACCTCGGACAAGCTGGTGGGGCCCAAGGTAAGACTCCTTCAGTTTCTCCCGTATCGGATCGTTGTTTTGAGTTAAACGGACAGTGTTTTCTATTTCATTGCCAGCACTACTGCATGTGTTTTATCACTCGATCACCTGTGTGTCTGTCTCTCTCAGGTGCGTCTGACGCTGATGCGCTTCCTGCCGGCCGTGTTCATGGACGCCATGCGTGATAACCCCGAGGCGGCGGTGCACATATTCGAGGGAACGCACGAGAACCCCGAGCTGATCTGGAACGACAGCTCCAGAGAGACCGTGTCCACCAGCGTCAGAGAGATGATGCTGGAGTGAGTCCTCTGAACTCAGATCAGTCCTTCCCCTTCCCTCTCCTCGGTTCTCTGCTCACTCACTCTGCTTCTGTTCCCACAGGCACTTCAAGCAGCAGAAGGACAATCCTGACGTCAGCTGGAAGGTGAGATGGAGCTGAATTAGGGCTTCCAGTTTAGATTGCCTTACTGCTCAAAATTAAGAGTTCGATGAGAGTTTTAAAAATGTTTCTGCATTTATTTGACCAAAAGTACAGTAAAACTGTGAAATATTATTACAGTGTAAAACAGCTGTGTTCAATGTGAATCTCTGTTAAACTGTAATGTATTTCTGTGATGCGCAGCTGTATTTTCAGCATCATTCCTCCAGTCTTCAGTGTCACATGATCTTCAGAAATCAGTATAATATGCTGCTTTGCTGCTCGAGAAACATTTTTGATTATTATCAATGTTGAACACAGTCGTGCTGCACAATATTTCTGTGGAAACTGTGATGCATTTTATTTTTCAGGATTCACAGATGAACAGAAAGTTCAGAAGAGCAGCATTTATTTGGAATAGAAATCTTTTTCTTCTCTGTTCTTGCTGAATGAATGTGTGTGTTTCTGCAGCTGCCGGAGGATTTCTCAGTGGCCTACGGAGCGGGTCAGGGCGAGCTGGAGGTCGGCGGGGTGTTTCTGCGGATCTTCATCTCTCAGCCCGGCTGGGTTTTACGCAAGCCCAGAGAGTTCCTGGTGTCGTTGATGGACACTCTGACCACACTGCTGGAGAAGAATAACCCGAACGTGAGTGTGACTGCAGCAGACACAGGATTGATATGAGTGGCCGTCTGTATGGATGTGGTGTGTTCTCCTGTCATCAGGGTGAGGCTCTGGAGACGGTGAGCACCGCAGCCGTGTCTCTCTTCAGCACGCAGATGCAGCTGGCTGACCAGGTTCCTCCTCTCGGTCATCTGCCTCGTGTCCTGACCGCGCTCAATCACAAGAACAACGCCGTGCCCAAGAGTGCCATCCGACTCATCCACGTGCTCTCAGACAACGAGGTAGAGCTCAAACACACCCTCTGCATGTGATGCGGTGAATCTGAGTGTGGTTTGATGATGACTGAGCTGTGCTGCTGTCGTTTGTCCTGCAGCTGTGCGTGCGCTCCATGGCAGCGTTAGACACCATTGGCCCGCTGATGACGGGGATGAAGCTCAGGGCTGATATGGCAGGACTGGCCTGTGAAGCTCTGAACCGCATGTTCCAGCGAGAGCAGACCGAACTGGTCGCACAGGTGACACACACACTAGAGCATTTTTTTATTAATTTATACACTACTATTCAAAAGTTTGTGGTTGGCAAGAGTTAGGATTTTTTTCAACAAGGCTGCATTTATTTGTTTAAAAATACAGTAAAAAGAGTAAAAATGTGAAATATTATTACAGTTTAAAACCGCTGTTTTCTATCTGTTAAACTGTCATTTAATTCTGTGATCAAAGCTGTATTTTCAGCATGATTACTCCAGTCTTGTCACATGATGCTTCAGAAATACATTTTTCTGATACATTTTATTTTTTTAGGATTCTTTGAATATAAATTCAAAAGAACAGCATTTATTTGAAATACAATTTTTTTAGTAACGTAAAGTCTTCACTGAATGTTTTGATCAATTTGATGCATCTTTGCGGAATAAAATTAATAGATTCATTGTAATTGAATGTTCTTTGGTGTTCAGGCTCTTCGGGTGGATCTGGTGCCATACCTGCTGAAGCTGTTGGAGGGAGTCGGGTTGGAGACTCTTGAAAACCCGTCAGCAACCAAAGCTCAGATTGTCAAAGCGCTCAAATCCATGACCCGCAGCCTGCAGTTCGGAGAACAGGTATCATCCTCATCCAGCAGTGCGCTAGAACCCTCTGGAACTGAAGTCAGTGATCTGAAATGACGTGTGTGTGTGTGTGTGTGTGTTTTGTTTCAGGTGAATGAGATCCTCTCTCGTTCCACTGTGTGGAGTGCCTTCAAAGACCAGAAACACGACCTCTTCATCTCCGACTCCCAGACCGCAGGTTACCTCACGGGTGAGTCCAGCACACAGTGCCTCATGTGAGGGATGAGCAGTCCCGTACTGACTACTGACCCATACTGACTACTGGCCCGTACTGACTACTGACCCGTACTCACTACTGACCCATACTGACTACTGACCCGTACTGACTACTCTGACTACTGACCCGTACTCACTACTGACCCGTACTGACTACTCTTGACTACTGACCCATTCTGACTACTGACCCGTACTGACTACTCTGACTACTGACCCATACTGACTACTGACCCGTACTGACTACTCTGGCTACTGACCCATTCTGACTACTGACCCGTACTGACTACTCTGACTACTGACCCATACTGACTACTGACCCATACTGACTACTGATCCGTACTGACTGTACCGACTACTGACCCATACTGACTACTGACCCGTACTGACTACTGACCCATACTAACTACTGACCCGTACTGACCCATACTGTCTACTGACCCATACTGACTACTGACCCGTACTGACTACTGACCCGTACTGACTACTCTGACTACTGACCCATACTGACTACTGACCCGTACTGACTACTGACCCGTACTGACTACTCTGACTACTGACCCATACTGACTACTGACCCGTACTGACTACTGACCCGTACTGACCCGTACTGACTACTTACCCGTACTGTCTACTGACCCGTACTGACTACTGACCCGTACTGACTACTCTGACTACTGACCC
>NW_015505979.1:284678-285240 GCF_001515645.1 Sinocyclocheilus grahami | reverse complement strand
ACTGACCCACTCTGACTACTGACCCGTACTGACTACTGACCCGTACTGACTACTCTGACTACTGACCCGTACTGACTACTGACCCATACTAACTACTGACCCATACTGTCTACTGACCCGTACTGACTACTGATACATACTAACTACTGACCCGTACTGACCCATACTAACTACTGACCCGTACTGACCCATACTGTCTACTGACCCATACTGACTACTGACCCGTACTGACCCATACTGACTACTGACCTGTTCTGACTACTGACCCGTACTGACTACTGACCCGTACTGACTACTGACCCGTTCTGACCCGTACTGACTACTGACCCGTACTGACCCATACTGACTACTGATCCGTACTGACTACTCTGACTACTGACCCGTACTGACTACTGGCCCGTACTGACTACTGACCCGTACTTACCCGTACTGACTACTTACCCGTACTGTCTACTGACCCGTACTGACTACTGACCCATACTAACCTGTACTGACTACTGACCCGTACTAACCTGTACTGACTACTGACCCGTACTAACCTGTACTGACTACCAGTGTTGTG
>NW_015505979.1:281178-284539 GCF_001515645.1 Sinocyclocheilus grahami | reverse complement strand
TTACAGTAACGCGTTACTAGTAACGCGTTACTGCCCAACACTGCTGACTTACTCATACTGACTACTGACCCGTACTGACTACTAACCCGTACTTACTCATACTGACCCATACTGACTACTAACCTGTACTGACTACTAACCCGTACTTGCTCATACTGACCCATACTGACTACTAACCTGTACTGACTACTAACCCGTTTGCTCATACTGACCCATGCTGACTACTAACCTGTACTGACTACTAACCCGTACTTGCTCATACTGCCTACTAACCCGTACTTACTCATACTGACTACTAACCTGTACTGACTACTAACCCGTACTTGCTCATACTGACTACTAACCCGTACTTACTCATACTGACTACTAACCTGTACTGACTACTAACCCGTACTTACTCATACTGACCCATACTGACTACTAACCTGCACTGACTACTAACCCGTACTTACTCATACTGACTACTAACCCGTACTTGCTCATACTGACTACTAACCTGTACTGACTACTAACCCATACTTACTCATACTGACTACTAACCCATACTGACTACTAACCTGCACTGACTACTAACCTGTACTGACTACTAACCCATACTTACTCATACTGACTACTAACCCATACTGACTACTAACCTGTACTGACTACTAACCCGTACTTACTCATACTGACTACTAACCCGTACTGACTACTGACCCGTACTAACCTGTACTGACTGTAGCTGGTCTGATATGAGCTGCTCACTGTCTGGTCTTTCTGCTGCGGTTTCTGCATCTGCTGGTTCTGATGTCTGCTTGCTTCCTCTCTCTTTCTCTGTGCTCTTCTTTCCCTCTCTCTCTCTCTCTCTGTCTCCTCAGGTGTGTCCACTCCATCTCTCCTGGCGGGCAGCAGTCCGCTGCGCAGTGGGCTTTAGTAGCTCACCTGGTTTTTCCCAGCCGCCTCTTTATTACTGTAAAGCAGGTAGACTCTCCTCTGATGGCTTCATCTCTCTTTCTGCTTCGTTTCACACTAATTTCCATCTGTGTTTCCACTCTTCACGTGTAGCGCTGATGCTGCTGTAGCTGTAATGAGTGTTTTCCGTTGAGGGTCACATTCACAGCCAGATATCAGTAGAACATTTCATCCACATCTGTGAAGTTCCAAATGGAAAATGTCATCATTTACTAAAGCTACATGATTAATCAAAATAAAATCGAAATCGTGATATGGATTATGGCAAAGCCTGCAATTTGATAAACTAAATATCTGCACTGTGTTTCAGTGAATCATGTCACTGTGTTAATTTACACGTGAGCAGCTCATGATCCGCCGGTGTTTCTAGCGTCTCAGAGCATCTCGGCTCACAGTGAATGATCCACTCCATCTGCAGCTGTGATGAGATCGAGTCGCTTTAACATGCATTTGGGAATGAAACACACACCAAACATAGTCGCAAACTTGTATTGAGAAGCACTTATAATTAGAGATGCACCGATTGCAATTTTCTTGGCCGATTCTGATTTTTTTTTTTTGTAACTGTGACCTGCCTATACTGATTTTTGCTGATTCAGATTTTCCTTCTAAGAACTATAATTGACAGCATATACAAACAAAAATCTACTTTTTTCAATGCAAAAAAATAAAAATTACGTCATAAAAGAAAATATTAAACATTACAATTCCCCCAATCTGGACTAAGTTACAGATGTTCTCTCAAAATAAAGTGCTCTGTGACTGGAAAGAGGTAAAAATTAGTTGCTGTATGTAACAAAACAGATGTCATTTCCCACTGTTTATAAATAGTCATTTTTCCCCCTAACCTTATTAAATGTGTCATCTTTCACATCAAATTCTTACATTGTTTCAATGAATTCAGGTAAAATAAGAAACTGTAGATTTGTTACCATTCTAATCAAATCAGTATGAACAAACTCCATCTATCCACTGCAGAGGAAACAGAAGCTGCATCTGAAGTGGCATTAGATGTGTTTACAGACTGTTTGATGAAGCTGAGCTGCCTTAAATGCATTTATACCACAACATTCCAAATTAATAAATAATTGTATATGATTAATGTTTAAAAAAAATTTTTGAACAAACAAATAAGAAATGTTTTGAAAAATGCAATGATACTTTTAAATATGAAACCAAAGCACCAATAGGAGGCGGCAAATTACTGTTTTAATGAGTGAGTCATTTAGTCCTTCATTCAACCGATTCGTTCAGATGGCTGATTCATTCAGAAACGAGGCAAGTGATTCTTTATGAATGGATCACTGAATCATTGACTCACTCGATTCGTTCAAAAACGCAGATTGATTCAGTAACGAAACAGCATTGTGTTACACGGAGACACAAAACAGTTCTGCTGTGGCTTTGGAACTATTTTCATCAGCGAAATGGAGCAAAAACAGTCAATATTGTCACTTAATTTTAACTTCTTGTTTATTGAATGACTATTGTATAAAATCAGTGTCACATTGCAATCATGCTGATATTCGGGGAAACATCTTGGTCGTGTAATGTTGCTTACCAATATCATATATTATTTTGCATCTATAACTTTCTGTGAGTGCTGTTGCGCTCTTTTGATTTGATTTCTGGACATCTCCCTCTCACTCAGAGCCTCTTCTGGCATGATATAAATGCATCATCAGTCTCCATTTATACTGAATGCAGTAAAATCACAATCATTCTAGCGTGAACCTTTTTGCTGCTTCCCTGTTTTTTTTTTGTTTTTGTTTGTTGTTATGGACGTTTTAATCAGGCTTCTTGTCCGGTCAGGCCAAGTACATTTCTCTCTCACTTGCCCCTTTTAAAAAATCATCTAGTCCCAGACGAGCGTTAATCGAGCCCTGTGGTTCCCCACGGTTTACTTTGGCCTTTCATGTATTACAAACTGCGAACTTGGTGTCATCTTCACTCACAGCAAAGAACTTCCACACTGACGACATGTTTACATGCGCTCTGTGAGCGTCTAATTCTGTTCCCTGGCCGGCCGATCGTTGCATCTCTACTGATAATCGTGAATTGGTGATGCTGTGTGATGTGTGTGTGATGATGATGATGATGCTGATGGTGTGGGGTGTGTGTGATGGTGTGTGTGATGATGCTGATGATGGTGTGTGTGATGATGCTGATGGTGTGTGTGATGATGCTGATGATGGTGTGTGTGATGATGCTGATGATGGTGTGTGTGATGATGCTGATGATGGTGTGTGTGATGATGCTGATGATGGTGTGTGTGATGATGCTGATGATGGTGTGTGTGATGATGCTGATGATGGTGTGTGTGATGATGCTGATGATGGTGTGTGTGATGATGCTGATGATGGTGTGTGTGATGATGCTGATGATGGTGTGTGTGATGATGCTGATGGTG
>NW_015505979.1:268302-279383 GCF_001515645.1 Sinocyclocheilus grahami | reverse complement strand
ATGCTGATGGTGTGTGTGATGGTGCTGATTATGGTGTGTGTGATGATTCTGGTGGTGTGGGGTGTGTGTGATGGTGATGCTGATGATGCTGATGTGGTGTGTGTGATGATGATGATGATGCTGATGGTGTGTGGTGTGTGTGGTGTTCAGGTCCAGGAGTAGCAGGTTATCTGACAGCAGGCAGCGGCTCTACAGTCATGCCGAGTGTCCCGCCGCCCGTAGACAACGACACCGAAGACTCATGAAACACCAGACAAACCCGGACACAGACAGACCGCTCTCCGGAGTGCCGCCATCCTGATCCTGATCCTGAGCAGAGAAGATGGAGTGACCGACAGAGAGAGAGAGAGCGTCCATCATCCTCCCGCACAGCACTTCACTGACTCCTGCGTTTTAACACTTCCTCTTTCATTTTATATCCAGTCACATCTCGTAAATCATTTCTTTCCATGGAGAGTAAAATAATTTACTTTTGTATTGAGATATTTTTATGCATTTGTCTTTGTTTCGGTGAGCTGATGAATGGTGGCCATGTTGGCTCTGATTCGTTGTCTTTTCTTGTCTCTTCGTCTTCCTGCGTCTCACATTCAGCTCATGTCTGGACTTGTATCTGTTCCCGTCTCAACACGCTTTCCATTTTATTAAATGCTTCATGCATCTCTGTTCTTATTTTTATTCTGAAGTCCTCGAGTAAGTGCTTGCTATCAGAAGGAAAGAGAAGCTTGAGAAGGAACCTGTGAAACTGTGATTATTGATCATGAATTTGTGCCGCGCTGCTTGAAATCTGTCCTGGTTTGTCTCTCGTCTCATCGTTCTGTAAACCGACAAAAACCTTCCTTCCCCAGAAAGCACTCGACTATTTATACCTGAATAAATAAAGATCAACTGAAAACGAGCGTCTGAAAGAACAAATTGTACTGACTCTGATTACCAATGTATGTGAAACACTAGTGCAATTGTGAAATGTTAAATGTAATATGCGTACATAAACTTTCTATATTGAATGTACATTAATAAAAAGTAAATCAGTTGCACTTGTACATAAAATTTTAAGAATAAAAGGGAATCCACAGCTGTTGACTTTTTGTTTGTCTTTTTTGATGCACTTTATATGTAAAGGAAGAATGAATCTCATTTTCCCCAGACCGCTGAGAAACCCCAGATCAGGACAGGTTTGGTTCTCATGCTGTTCTGTGTGAAAAAATATATATATAGACATTGTGTTCAGCTTATTTGATACAGTGATGGAAAAAATATATTGCAATCCTTTTGCCAAACTTAAAGAAAAAGAGAAAAAAATCAAAGTGCACTAAACCCGTTTAACCAGTGTTTATGATTACAGATTAAACTAATGTGATAACAATACCAGTCTACAACATCAAGCAGCAGAACGGATTGTTTTTTGTACAGATAAATAACTGGACGACTCGCACATTCAGTTTAAACACATCTGCTCTTATGTTAAACATCAGGTGGATAAAAGAGTGTGATGGTCAGGTTCATGCATTATATTGCGTGTCCACACGAGGACGACATATCTACATCTTTACTGCACCTAAACTAACTAAACCAGTTTCCAGAAGCCCGTGTTAATCCACACAAGCGAGCATTCAGTGGTCAGTTTTCATGTGGAACCATCAGCCGGAACATCTGAGCTGAGCGTCTGTCTGTCATCAGTGTTGTGTTACTCAGTAAGGTGTGTGTGTGTGTGTGTCCTCACACAGTTTTCCCATCAGCCTTTGCCAGTGCAGGCCCGGAGCTTCAGGCATGTCCTCTGTCATGAGTTTAAAAATATGCAGATTTTGTTGGATTTAGTTAATCATATTGTTTACATATTATTTACATGTTTAATTTCGAGTTTGATTAATTTGATTAGACTGGCTGGATTAATGAAAGTGTTTTTAATTGATCCTTACTGAGAGCAGCCAGAATGATATAAATCACATTTTCAGTGAAATCTTGCAGGCAACATCCACTCCTTTGGACTGTATTTCCACGCTGAACAACACAAAGCATTTACACCTGTGAAATGTCGCCTAAATTTCATGAAACAGTGGATTTTATCGATGAAACTTGTGCTGATTAACTTTCGACCTTCATGCATCAGTAAATGAAGCAAAGTTGGAGAGACTGAGGATGGACCTCCATCATGTTCTGCCGTTTCTATTTCACTTTCAGGGGAACTCGAAGCCTTCAGAGACCTCGGGATGCTTCTTATCCTCTTTTCTGTTGTGTTCGGTTTTGGCTGTCGTTGTATATTTGAGAATATGGTCATTCAGAAATACTGCATGTGTCCTGGATTGTCATGATGACAGGAATTGGTGTTTCGCCCCGTGATAGCACTATTGTGTTCCTACACTGGTTAGTTGTGTGGTGTCTGACAGACGGACTCAGTGTGTCCTCGTCAGCCCGGGAACAACACTTTCAGTCGCTGGTTGGGTTCAGTCACGGAACTCATCAGTCATATTTCTGGACTAATGTTCCTGAAAGAAGTCTCTTCAGATCGCCAAAGCTGTGTTTATTTGATCAGAAATACAGTACAAACAGTGAAATATTATTAGAATGTAAAACAGCTGTGTTCTATGTGAATCTCTGTTAAACTGTAATGTATTTCTGTGATGTGCAGCTGTATTTTCAGCATCATTCCTCCAGTCTTCAGTGTCACATGATCTTCAGAAATCAGTATAATCATTATATCTCACAGTGTGACAATATATATCTTGCACAACTTCATGAATCATATTTGCTTGGAAAAACACAATAATTACAGACTCTTTGAAGACGAGTAGTTGTTGTAAATTCATCTTTTGCTGCTTCACTTGTTGCCATCCAGTATGCAGAGCACGTGAGGATTTCTCCTGGCCTTTGACCCAGTGATATCGAAACGAGCTTCAGGAGCCGTCTTGATTTAATACCAGTTGTGCATGAAAGACACACACGAGAGAAATATTGCCATTGCTCTCAGCGGCGCAGTGTTTTTACAGCAGTCAGTCTGAATCTTTGTCATTAACTCATTAGACGTCGTCCTGAGCTGAAGATCTCGAGGGACGACTCCAGTCCTGCAGGCTTCTGATGCACACTCACAGCTCAGATGGCATCAGGAGGAAGGCGTGAGTGTGTCTGAGGAACAAGAGAAACTAGTGCGTGATGAAGCACCAGAGAGCCACTGACCGTGTGACCGCACCCTGCTGCAGGACACTAGAGGAGTCTGGGAGTGTCCGGCCGCAGCGTGACTGTTTAACATCTGTCCTACTAAAGAACAGAACATACGTGGACTAGGTCTTATTTAGTCCAAGAGTAAGTGTTCATTTTTAAGACATACTGGGTAAAGTCTTTCGGAATTCAGAGTAAGACTGATCAACACTACACTACACTCGTTTACCTGTTTTCTAGTGCAGGAAATATATAAAGAACATATAGAAATCAAAATACTTCTTTACAGAATATACCTTGAATTAAGTTGGTATTGGTATATATATATATATATATATATATATTTTGGTCTATATTTTCTCATTTTTTTATCTTTATATCTTTAGCCTTACTCATCGGTTTTTCTAGTGAGCTCTATTTCGTGGAAACGCCATTTTCATGCAACAGAAACCTGCATGTCAAGTTTGTATCATTTAAGGCTTTGTCTCAAAATCTTTATATATATATATATATATATATATATATATATATATATATATATATATATATTTGATGCTTTAATCATTCATCTATAATATATAGTTTTATAAATTGTATTAATTATTGATTTATTTACATTTTTATAATTAATATATATATATAATGAATAAGAAAGTAGTTTTGGAGTTTGAGCTCTGAGTTTTGAGCGTGTGTCTGTCAGGACTGATCAGAGAAGTGCGCACCTGTTCAGGTTTTCTGTCATCATCATGTGTCTGTACACCTGGCTTTGACCTCTGACCTTTGAGAGGCTCGTGTTTCTGTCTAGAGAGAGGCTGCTGAAGGGAGCTCTTTATGCTCAGAAATCTGCATCCGTCGTTGAAATGGATGTACTTTCATTTGGTAACTCGGCTGCAGGACACACATTTCAGGGTTTGCCGCTGGACTGTGAGCTTTCCTCTGGAAACAGAGAACATCGCAGCGTTAAACTGCTGTTTACTGTCACATGTGAGAGTTGTAGGGGTCACGCTCACTTAACCCTTTGGGTTCTTTTGCCAAATAAGTTTGTAATTGCTGCTATGGTTTGCACATATTTGTTGTTGAAGTGTTTCTAATGCCCTGAAGCCTTTGCCGCACATGAAGGTGTGTTCTGTAGTCCGGATCGGTCAGACGTCCCAGCGTTTGCTGGAGTCTTATATCATTACAAGCATCTCAGCAGATCCTCCGACTCTTTCATCTTAATGACCTCTATCTTCTAACGCAACAGAACTAACAGGAACAAACAACTCGCTTTCATTTCCTCCGCGCCGAATCGCTCAAAGTGATTTGTGAGTTTGTACTCCCAGTTGTGACTTGTTACTGTTAAATTACACAAACCATTTTCTCATCTGGCCAACACAGCTTGAGAAGCGTAGGTCTTCCTCAAAGAACAGAAGACTTTCATCCGGTGCACTGATTCAGAACATGATTGCAGAGGAGGTTTGTTCTGATTCAGCTGCAGCCGATCTCTGAGTTATGAGTGTTAATACAGAGCTGAAGCTATGAAGCCTGCCTGATTCGTGTGAGATCAAGTTAAAATAAGAAGTAACATTATGAGATCACTTGGTAAAGTTACAGTTGCAAGACCTAAATTCACATTGTGAGATATAAAGTAGCCATTATGAGAAAAAATTGCAATTGCAAAATATATACACGCACTACTACATATAAAGTCACGATTACGAAAAAAGCTGCAGTTGTGAAATATATAGTCCCCTAATGAGATATAAAGTTGCAGTTATGAAAAAAAAATCCATCTCTTTCTAGCCCATTGAAGATTTTTTTCTGAGTTTGCTGTCCATTATTATTAAGGAAGATGGAGTTTTCCCAACACTTCCGGTGTCAACATGTCCAGTGATCCCAGACGCTCCAGGCTAAATCCTTCATCACAGAAGCCTAAATCTGGACTACTGTAAATGAATCTGGTTATTCTGGATATCAGATGACCTGCAGTGAAGTAAACCTGAAGTAACCCTCCTGTCAGCCTCTACAGACCAGTGCTGTTTAAATCAAGCCCAGATGAGAAGCTTTTATTTACCCACGAGGCCTTTCAGCAGACTTTGAAAGATGTATGGTGTTTACATGGCACACACGGCCTCAAAATACAAGACAGATTCATTTCATTGAAGACTATTGATGCGAGTGAATTCTGCTATTTGATGCTCTAGACATTTTCCAGTCGTTCCATCTGAGAGTGTTTAAGCTCTTAATAGTTTCCATTGCAACTGTTCTTAATTCTGCAATTGTGGTCCGATTGAACAGCTCTGCCAGTCTGGATCTACAGCACAGTGATGGGACATGTGGCGTCCCATACTCAGAATTTGTGCTCTGCCATTAATCCATCCAAGTGCACACACACACGCACACACACACTCACACACACACACACTCACGCAGCAGTGGGCAGCAGTTGGGGGTTCGGTTCTTGCTCAAGGTCTCTCCTCAGTCGTGGTATGAAGGTGGAAGGGAGCGCTGGTCATTCACTCCCCCACCTACAATCCCTGCTGGACCTGAGACTCGAACCCGTGACCTTTGGGTTACAAGCCCGACTCTCTAACCATTAGGCCACAACAGCATGATTTCACCATCCAGCTGGGATCAACAATTAGCCCATCAACTTCGGTCAGAAATCTTGGTGTAATCTTTGATGACCAGCTGACCTTCAAAGGCTGCTTGATTTTGCAGGTTTGCACTACACAACATCAGAAAGATCAGGCCCTTTCTAACGGAGCATGCTGCACAACTTCTTGTCCAGGCCCTTGTCATCTCTAGGCTGGACTACTGCAATGCTCTTCTGGCTGGACTTCCATCAAGCACAATCAAACCTCTACAAATGATTCAGAATGCAGCGGCACGACTGGTCTTCAACGAGCCCAAAAGAGCCCATGTTACACCTCTCTTCATCTCCTTGCACTGGCTACCGGCTGCGGCTCACATCTAGTTCAAGACATTGATGCTTGCATATAGAACAGCCACAGGCTCAGCACCCGCCTACTTCCACTCACTACTACGAATTTACATCCCCTCCAGAAGTCTGAGATCCGCTAGTGAGCGATGCCTCGTGGTACCATCACAGAGCGGCTCAATCACTTTCCAGAACATTCTCGTTCACCGTTCCCGGCTGGTGGAATGATCTTCCCACCCCTATCCGGAATGCTGAATCCCTGACAATGTTCAAGAGACAGCTGAAAACCATCTCTACTGTCAGCAATTAACTGCATCTTAATAAAAGTTGTATTACAAGAATTTCCTGTTTATATGCCTCTTTTTGATGAATCGCTTGCTGTGTTCCTCATTTGTAAGTTGCTCTGGATAGAAGTGTCTGCTAAAGGAATAAATGTGAATGTAAATCACACACGTGCTCAGCAGGTTTGTTGTCAATCCTCTGCTCTCGACCCGTCCTGAGTCTTAGTCTTTTTGTGTGTGTGTGTGTGTGTGTGTGTGTGTGTCCGGCCCCCTGTTTACATCCTCAAACAAACACTGAAAGAATGTGTGAAGCTCAGCTCGGCCCCCTGAGGGTTCGCGCGTGTGTGTGTGTGTGCGTTCTGTCTGTCAAACGGGGGTCTCACACACCTACAGTATCAGCTGCTCTATTGTCAATCCTCTCCACATCCATCCCAAGACATCCACAGATTTATTTAGCTTTAAAGCGCGCTGAAGTTTCACAGGCAGAAAGGTCAGTAGTGTCGTGCTGAATGAGGCACAGGTCACATCAGGCAGATTGACTGTGTGCTGGTGAATGTGCTGAATCTGAGAGCAGCTGAACCTGATGAGAAATCTTTCACCTTCACACAAAATTCCCTGACCGTCTGGATTCCTGTAGAAATGAATGGATTTCACTCACGAAAATTACTGCGTTACATTGTACTCATTCAGAGAAGAGTGAATTTCTAACTTAATTTGAGATAAACGACGGAAGCCGAGCGCAGCTCTGTGTTCTTCTGTTCTGGGATGAAGAAGCAAAAGAGCTTCAACCTTCTTTTCAGTTCATCTGATCCGCTTTCCCTCCTGTTTGCTAATGATATGATGATGGAGGAACAGATTTGCTCTCAGGATCAGCAAAACTCAAAAAACACATTTCATTTATGACGTTTTGTTGTGATGAGAGAGCAAAACCACAGCGAATGAACATTTGTGCTCCTCTGATCGTCTTACTTCTGATAAAACAGGATTGAGAAGGAATATTTTGTAGCAGATGTGACCAGACATACTAATTATGCAAAACGTCATTAACAGTGCTTTGTAATTAGGGAGTGACGAATCATCTGAGGATGCAGTTATACAGACAAACCTCTATAAACACATGGTCTGCTGCTGATTCTTCTGATTCGTGCAGCGAGGGTCGTACAGTAACTCTGTGGCTCTATAAAGCTGCATCAGATCACATCATGACACACAAAACATCTGCAGTCCCAAGAGCTTATTAGGACACAGATGTTACACACATTAAATGACTTCATTAAGGAAATATCAGCAATATGAGAGCTTTAACCACGCTCATTGTGATTCTGGTCATTTTATTTCTTGTTTGTGAATGTCATGTTTTAGTTTTGGACTGAATGATTATGCTCTCATTTTGCAACACAAAGGTTTTCAAATACCCCAAAATATGACGCAGGGGAAATATTATGCCTGTTATATAATTTCATGCATAGACACCCACTGTCTAAGGACAATGTTAAGTACCATGTTATAAAATGTTGTTTCTGAAAGATTTCATATTCACACTGTACTAGAGCCAAAGCAAGTTCTTCAAATACACTCTCAATCTCATGATTTGTGACAGTCTTTTAGAAAAAAAATAAAATTGTTTTTAAAAATATTGCTGAACTCAGGGCTTCATATTTCGCGTCGTTCCGGAGGGTTCTGCGTCAGCCAAGCAACTGCCATTGAGAAGAATGAATGCTGACGGATAGCTTTCTCCAGGATTATAGATCTGTTTGGGTCATGATAAGCATTTTATTAACTGCAATAATTAGCTAACATTTATTTGAGATCTCTTGCTTAATCATACTGTATGGAGTTTGTTGTTTTCATGTGCTGCTGCTCTCGAGGAGAGAGGAAAATGAAGAGCGGTCATCTGTTTGATGATAGAAACCTCTGGAGGAGAGAGAGGGTCAATAACAACACAGTCATGTTTGAGTGGAAGCCTGCTGAAACGAGGCCAGATGAGAAACATGTACATTATTGTGAAGTGGATCTAATGATCCTCTGACGCTGACGCCACCTGCATCACATCAGCAGTTTCACAATGCATGAGCTCGTTAGCTGAACTAATCACTTCATCGTGTTTCTCTGGCATCATTTACTATATGAGTGTGTTAAACTGACAGAGCAGAAACCATATAGATTCACATGAACTCAACATCAGCGTTTTCTCTTGATATGCGTTTGATTTCATGATCTTCAGCCAGCGTTTAGTCTCTTGTGCTTTGTAGTTATTTTCATCATTCAACTCATTCATTGTAACCAGTTTCTAAAAATCCCTTTTAAATGCACATGGAAAAATGACAAAGCATTGCATGAAACATATTCAAATGATTTCAGAAGCTTGGAAATATGCACGCCTTTACATGAGTGAAATAAAGCAGGGTGTGACACAAACACACAGTCTTGCTTTGTTTAGATGGTTTGTGGGAAGTTTTTCCAAACTGTGTTACGCAGAATGCCTTCGGTCAGGAATATTATTCATGTAAATCTGCTCTTTGAACAGCTTTAACTTTTTGTCCTATAGTTAAAACTCACAAAATTTGCATTCATGAAGGATCTACATGCTATGGAAAAAATAAAACAAATAAAAGAGATACATTTTTATGTTGCAATTCTGACTTTTTTCTTTTTCTTTTCTTTTTTTTCTTTGTGTCACACCCTGTTCTGAGTTTATATTTTGCAATACTGACTTCTCTCTTTTTTTTTAATGGGTTAGGGTTATCTTCCATAACATGTGGCTAATTAATGCAAACAAGAATCTGGAAATGTGGAAACAAATGAAAATTTTAAATAAGAAAGTGCTGAATATTCCAGTTAAGTGTGTTTGTACATTCTCAGAAAAAAGGCACAAACGCTGTCACGTCTCCTTTCACAAGTAAGCACACTTTAGGGGTAAATAAGGTCCAAAGGTGTGCCTTTGAAAGGATTCTGTCCCAGTGACAGCTTTTCTACCTTCAGAGAATGTATGCCATCCCTGTGGATGAGGCTTCTGGTTTAGCTTGTGCCGTGAGGGAGCTACCTTTAACTGCAGACCAGGCCTCCTTTAGTTATCGTTGGGTATTTCCCTCTCGCTGCGGTTAAACTCATCCAGCTACATGTTTCCACAGAGCCACACACGTGTGATTCCATGACATCAGTGAGCTGTTTGTATTGCATTTTGACCATAAGCAAGATCCATAAAAAATAATGGACTGGATCTGTTGCAAATGAACTTGAGAGCCCCGAGCTGAAGCCCACTGAAGACGTCTGAGATGAATTTGATCCAGAGCGAATCCCTCCAGCCATCTTCATCATCTCTGAGAGCTGTTCCAGCAGCGCAGGGAGACATTAATGCCAACATGACATATTCAGCGTGTACATGAGAGCCTACTGTTCAGGTGTCCACATGCTTTAGCCATGTAGCGTGACAGCAGAAGTCAAACAGAGCGGCTGTGAGGAGTGAAGTACAGCGCAGGGAACTGCATGGAAAGACTGCCTGAGAGAACACAAGTCATGCTGAACAAGACTGACTGGAGATCAGCTGTAGAGGGCAATGATGCAATGATGCCAAATAATGGAATTTATTCATCTATAATGTTACAAATCATTTATATGCATGATGGTTTCCACAAACATATTGTGCAGCACAAAATGTTTCTTGAGCAGCAAATCAGCATATTATACTGATTTCTGAAGATCATGTGACACTGAAGACTGGAGGAATGATGCTGAAAATACAGCTTTGATCAAATAAATAAATTACAGTTTAACAGAGATTCACATAGAAAACAGCTGTTTGAATTGTAAAAATACTTCACAGTTTTGACTGTATAAATGCAGCTCTGGTGAACACTCAGAAACACTCACTGACTCCAAACTGTTGAGCGGTAGTGTATAACCTCATATTGAAAGTGACGTGACATGTGGGATTAGTGTCCTAGATAATTCCTAGAGTCCACCCATACTAGGAATTAGTGCTCTGCGTTTATCCCATCCAAAGTGCACACACACACCGTGAACACACACCCGGAGCAGTGGGCAGTCATTCATGCTGCGGCGCCCGGGGAGCAGTTGGGGGTTCGGTGCTTTGCTCAAGGGCACCTCAGTCGTGGTACTGAAGGTGGAAGAGAGCGCTGAACATTCACTCCCCCCACCTACAATCCCTGCCGGTACGAGACTCCAACCCACAACCTTACGGTTTAGGATATGGTTTATCAGAACTGCCAAAGATGATGAACAGCAGCCTGTGGCAGTATTCCCTGCGTCGCATGCATCAGTCTGCACGAGAAGGAGCTGTAAAACTTAGTTTGGAGTTTGAAATGTCAGTCAGGTTTCTCAAGGCTCTGTTTAGACAGCTTATCTGAGCTCTATTTGAGCGCTGTATCTGTATGACCTCTGACCTCTCAGGGAGCCCAGAATGGCTTTCCATGTTTATACACACGTTTGACGAAAATAGTTTGATTTTCTGCTCTGTTCATGCATCAGAACATACTGGATTTTTTCTCTGTGGAGGAACTTTGTGCAGCATTACTAAAGGCTGTTTTACATGGCAACATATTTTATTCTTAAAAGCTGTGCAAATCTCTCTCAGAAGCACAAAGTCCATATGTGTCTCTCTTCATTTCAGAAAAATGGGATTTATATAGCAGTTTCCAATGTGTGTGTGTGTGTGTGTGTGTGTGAGTGAGTGTGTCTGTGTGTGTGTGTGTGTGTGTGTGTGTGTG
>NW_015505979.1:249226-266579 GCF_001515645.1 Sinocyclocheilus grahami | reverse complement strand
TGTGTGTGTGTGAGTGTGTGTGAGTGTGTGTGTGTGTGTGTGTGGTGACTATGTGAAAAGCGATGTGTAAACGTAAAGTCTACTCTCCTGTGGAGTGGATCAACAGTCCTCCTCCGTCTACTGTGTGAGCTTTTCAGGAAATACCCTAATCTTGTTTGGGCCGTTTAATCATTCTCTTGATATGTATTGGCCTGGAGGATTCAAGCACAAATCTGTCTCAATCCTCTTACTTCACTGGAATTACTGAATGCATGATTATTTGGAGGAAATGTTACGTCTGTTGTTGTACATATATACTGAAATGTACCATATGTGTGTACCAAAAAACAAAAAGCTCAAGCTAAATGAATAAATAAACCAATAAAGTTCTCCTAAATGAATAAATAGTGTGATCAGAATGCATCCAGGTGGTTTTTGAGAGTTTCAGACGGGGATGTGTTGGTGTCTGATGTAAAGGTCTCACTTCAGCTCAGTAGCAGCTGATAACACAAAGGCTGTGGGTGGCCCATCAGCACATCAGTGAAGACTTCATCATGATCCAGACGGGCTCAGAACAGCAGGAGAGCCTACAGGAGTCAGCCAGAGCTGAAAATAAACCACTCTATTCTGAGTCACTCAAACAGCCACACACGTCACATGATTTATTAGCATTTGCTCAGATTTATTGGCTGCTGTCATGTTCTGGTCTTCATTTGTGGCTTTAAGGACATCATAGTTTCGTTTGTACCTTCATGAAAAAGAAGTGTGCTTTATTGTATTGAATGTGCACTTGTAGAGTACTTCATAAAAACTACTTGCAGATAATATAATATAAATGAAATAAAAGGCCACTTAAGTGACTAAAGCGCTATATAAATAAAGGTGACATGACTTGACTTGACTTGACTTAAAGAGAGACACCTTTGTGCACTTTTGTCAAATATAAAAGTCAAAAGTTTGACATTTCAAATCATTGTGTGAAGAGTAATTTGTCTTGATTTAAAGCGGTTCACTTATTTTGCTGTGACTAGCATACTAAAGCAGATGCAACGTACTTGATTGTCATTTAACTGCAGTGTGCTACTGGATATTACATTTAAAGTTAATATCTTTTAAATGTACTAAATTACAGCTTCAAATATATTTAAATACATGACATAGACATGACATTAAAGTATATTTACCATAAAAGCTTGTCAGTTCATTCAGCAGTACTTGAACCATATTTGAAAGACAAGAGAAGTAATTATGAAATTACATATAAAGATACTTAAGTAGGTGAAAAACACTCAGCTAATTGCATTTCATATACATTTAAACTACATCTTCATTTAATTGCGGTTAATATGTAATTAAGAGTCTGAAAACATTACATTCAGTTCACACGTAAGTATATTCTATTAAAGTGTATTATTTCTGTTATAAGTACTCTTTAAAGTATGCTAAAATGTGCTTCTTTTTCACTCATCAAATAAAAATGTTCTCCAGAAACTGAACTGAACGGCCTCTAGGATCTCTCGTTAAACATCTGTCAAGCCTCTACAGAAAATGAAAGAATGAGTTTCCAGCAACGTTCTCATGACTGAATCAGCGCTGAGTCACGCTGGACCTCGACTGCTTCAGACGAGCCACCCACGCTCCCTTCTCCCTCTCACAGCCTCACTCCGCATTATTTTCATACAACAGCACCATATTGCCATGGAGATCTTTCCCTGAGCAAGTTAACCTACTTTCTGAAGCCCAGAGCGAGTCCCTGCCACATTGATTTAACTAAAGATCTCACTGATGAAAGGACGTGTAGTTTCAGAATTGTTCAGAAACTGACGTGGTTGATGTGAACTACAGTATATGCTTTCAGTTTGTTTTAATGAGAAAATCTCTGGAGCTGCCTTCAAATGTCATACAGCATTTGTTGCTTTTGAGACAAACCCATCAGACTGTGCCAATAGCTGCAAAATGTCCCAGATGTTCTGTGTTGCAGATATGATGTCCTACAGATTGAGTCGTGTCGGTCAGCTCCAGGTTAGAACCCATGAATCCCCGACACGAAGCCCGCTCTGAACACAGGAGCTCTGGAGTCTGTCAGAGCCGCGGGTCTGTGTGGGACGAGGGTTCGTAAGGTTTATCAGGACCTGCGTCGATGCTATTTCAGGCTGCTGGACAACAGGAATTTCATTCTCCTTTTATCTTCCTAACATCTCAGGCCTCACAGATAGAGTCAGAAGATCCTTCGGTTCTGCTGCACCTATCCTAGACATCTAACATCAGCACGAATGAACTCATCTATTGTGTCGACCGCTGAGGGAATGAGTCAAAGTGAAGAAATCCTCAACACAAAGTCAGTGGTTTGTACAAGGTCCCCCTCACACTGAGTAATGTCTTGTTTAGACAATAAAAAAAACTTGGTCTCGACTCAATTCCATTAGCCAGACTATCAGGGAGAGTTCATCCAAAAATGAAAATACTGTCATCATTGACTCACCGTCATGTTGTTTCAAGGCGAGACGGACTTTCTTTCTTCTGTGGAACACATCTCCAGTGTGATATTTTGAAAGGAAGATATTTTGAGGAATGTTCATGCTGCTCTTTTCTATGAAACTACTAAAGGAATAATTCAGCCAAACATGATCATTAGCTAAACATTTCCTCACCCTCAGACCATCTAAGATCAGGATGGGTTTGTTTCTTCATCAGGTTTGGAGAAATGTAGCACTGCATCAGTGTCTCAGCAATGGATGCTCTGCAGTGAATGGGTGCCGTCAGAATGAGAGTCCAAACAGCTGATAAAAACATCACAATAATCCACAGCACTCCAGTCCATCAGTTAACATCTGGAGAAGACCAAAGCTGAAACAAATCCAGCATTAAGACGCTTTTAACTCAAATACGAGCCCATAATCCATAATAACGCTTCCTCCAGTGAAGGCACTCTGACGGCACCCATTCACTGCAGAGCATCCATTGCTGAGACACTGATGCAATGCTGCATTTCTACAAATCTGATGAAGAAACAAACTCATCTACATCTTAGATGGTCTGAGTGTGAGCACATTCTCATTTTTGGCTGAATTATTCCTTAATAGACTATCAAGCTCCAAAAACCCTGTGAAATGTTCATTTCAGTTCTTCTGAAGCCATTTGAAAGCTTGAATTGAATTGAAGCTGCTTCATGTGGCCATGTAGCACCACACATTTATTTTTTTATCAGAAAAGTTGAAAATGCAAAAAAAAAAGTTTGGGAAATGTGCTGCCGCTAAGCTTTTACCGATAAAGTAATTTACATAATGTCATCATCCATAAAATGTTTTTACCCATTTTAATGCATCAAATTTGAATATTCATAAGCACAAAATATGTATCCTATTTGCTGCTGTAGATGGTTTAACACCCTTAAAATTGGCCAGCAATTTTAGGAAAGTCTCTATCATTATCAAAACTGAAAGAAAAAAAACATTTCATGCAGCTCCTCTGAGAAATACCCCATTCACTATTGCAGCAATACAACATCAGATGTTCTCAGACGCCTGGCAAACTCCTCTAAAATCAGGTGTTTACTCATGTGAGACATGTCTGGTGATTTAAGTGTTCCACGACTGCAGGTAATGGCCATTAAATACATGAAGAGCATCCAGTAAAAGAGTGCATGCAATCACTCCTATGCATGTCCAGCACACAATATATCACAAACAGCAGCTCAGTGGACGCTATCACAGCTGTGAGCTTTTCTCTCATGGCCTCAGAATCATCAGGTTAACGAAGGACTGGCAGATATCGCTGTGAATGCTGAATAAACGAGCAGATCCTGGCAGTGAGAGATGTGTCTCCCTAGAGCAGCTGGTTTCAGTTATGGATCATAATTGTTTGTTGTAATTGTAAATGATTTAGAACTGAGATGCTGCAGTGATCACGCTCTGCGTCAGCCTCACTCTTAAATACTGTGGTGTGTTTCGTGCAGAACATGTGCTTGATAAGACATAAGATGACTTAGGATTTCAATAAAGGACTGTTTCAGTCATCACAGTGTTTTTCATGTATTTTATGTGTAATTTATAATGCTATTTTTAAGGCCTCTGAAAATATCTGGTTGATTCACTTTGTTATGTATATTACAGCTTTATTTGATTTATTATGCAATTAAATCGTAATTATAATTTTATTTATTTATTTTAAATAAAGTTCTGTTTAGACCTTATAGTTTGCTCATGTGATAACATCATGTGTGACAACTAGCCCCAGTCTCTCCATACTGTTCAAAATCAAGGCAAAAAGTAGATTTTTGGAGCTCAGATGTAAGCGGGTCGTGCTCTTGTGATGAATTACAGCTGCTGGGACACAGAACGAATTTAAGAACTTACATGTACTAAAAAAGAAAAATCAGATGTCAGAGTGAGTTCTGTGAAAAGCTCTTGCAGCATTTGTTTGATGATAACACTTGGTTTAATATCTTATTAACGATGCAATGACATCCATACACTTGTGTGTGTTTTTTGGGACTACTGTACATGATATCTTTATCTTCTGGTAGATGCACAATACCTGTGCATTATTCGTCTTATGCAGCACAGCATGCCACGCCAGACTTCACACAGAGATCGCGTTCACACACAGCATCACGATGTGACAGCAGATGAGCACTGTGCTGTTTGAGAGGTGGGCTTTGCATCTGAGTGCGGAGGCTTGAGGAGGTGGGAGCTCTGCTTCAGCTCGGAGTCGGATTTCAGAGTTTGAGGGAGTCTGGACGAACTGAGACGGCTTTGTTCTCGTGGAGCTGCTGGGTCCCGGCGGGTGTTCAGGACAGGGGTCTCTGCAGCTTACACCGCGCGTCATGGGCCGAGCGAGCGACTCATCGCGGAGGTGAGCCAGCTTTCCTGAAATCATATTTCATTCATTTGCTTCTGAGAAACATCTCGCATCATCTTCATCTGTATTTCTCATCAGCAGAGTGTGGTGCTGGAGCTTCATTACTGTGTGCATCTGCTCTTCTGCCTCTGCCTTGCTGCACTTGGACTCAGGTATGGCACATCTCTCGCATGTTTCAGAACATCACAGCAAACGTGTTTATATGCGCTATAGCTACAGTCATTCACAAGCTGCAGAAAATAGTTCGAGGTAGGCTGTGCACGACTCGTTCTTTTGAGTCAGGTCTTTTTTAGTGAATCGGTTCGCGGCTGAATCGGTCCGAGCGGTTCTCGAGACTCGTTTAACCGATAATCGGCTCTTTTGTGGCGTCGCGTCGCTGTTTTGGTCGTGTGATCTTGCGTGTACTGGGAGTGAGCTGAGAACCTGTTACTTTAATAACCCATTAACAACAGACATGTTACACATGATGAAACATAATGGAGATAATTACAGGTTTGTCTAATAAACGAAAAGGAGTTGATTTTAATAAACAACAACATGTTATTACTTGCAAAACTTTTTTTTTGTAGTTGAGACATGCAAATTAATTTTAGTAGCATATTGTAAAATAGGCTATTTAGTTTCTAAATTATTGTTTTTATGAACTGAATCATGGGTGCAACGCTATACATTTACAAAACACATATCAATAAAACATAATCAGAAAAACGCATATGTGATTTCATACGGCTTTATTTGGACGTTGTCATGGTCACGGGATGACGTAATTACGCCATGGCATTAAATAATGGCTTTTGAACCGATTCTTAGAAATGAACTTCGACTGAACCGATTCTTAGAAATGAACTTCGACTGAACCGATTCGCATAAACGAGTCAGACTGCCCAATCCTAGGGGTTACCAAAGAAGCTGTTCCATTCCTGTGCTAATCTGTTTCACAAACCACCCACTTATTTTAACGTTGTGTTCAGTTTCTGTTTTTGTAAGATTGAATCTAATCTAAATTTAAGATTCATCTCAGATCTACAGAGCCGCGAAGAAAATTAGATGGCAGGAAAAACATTCAGTGTTAATGCTTTTGTGTTCGCTCGCAAAAATTCTCTGAAAATAGTATTGCTTTTCCTTCCACCTCATATTATTTTCATCATAAAAGTTTTGCAAATGAACACAAAGGTTCTTTGGGGAATGCAAAAGATTTCCTAGTGAACGCAAGAGCATTTCACTTTTTTTTCTTTCTGCCATATCATTTTTTACTGCGTCCCTTTAAGGCCGGGGTTCTCAACTCTGGCCCTCGAGATCCACTTTCAGAGTTTAGCTCCAACACACCTCACAAGCCCTGATCAAACACAGCTGTCTGTAATTATTAAATGCTACTGACGACCTTAATTAGCTGGTCTAGTTGTGTTTGATCAGGTAGATCTCCAGGAACAGGACTGGGCTCCCTTGATGTCCATGTATTTTGTAAGTAGCTGTGCAATAATGGGATCTTGTTGTTACTGTTAAAAAACAAAACCTATAGTTTCAGGGTGAAATGAGACCCGCTAAGCGCTCAGAACAGACTGTAGGCTATAGATGAACACGAGCAGCACAGGAGCCGCTGGGAGACGTGACGATGATGATGATGATGATGATGATGATGCACTCCGGCTCTGATGTGGTTTTCTCTGAGCGCTGAGACTGCAGAACTCCATGAACTGTTGCTGCAACATGATTTATTAAGATCCAGATGCATTTATATTACTTTTGTCCATTGTAGCTATTTTTATATTGTTTTTCCATAGTAGTTTTAGGGCGCTATGAAAGTCACTTTCCATGTTTCCATCACTGTATCCAGGTGAGGTTCATAGTTTGGTGAGGGAGCTCAAGGTCGCAGAAGGTGGTCGTAGAGGGCTAAACCCCATTTCTTTACCTCAATTACCCTCGTGATGACAGATAGCTGGCACAGCGACTCTGTTCGGTCGAAACTGCCGTTATGACAAGCGGCGGAGCCCGAGTAATCTTCCCTAAGGATGACATCATGTCCACAAAAGCTGTATTGTGTTCCATCCGTAAAATAACGCAGAGCTGTTCATACTCGGTCCAAACGGGACGCGTGCCAGAAGATCGCATTCTTGACCTCGTTTTATGTTAATGATGAATTTAATATGTTTTGAGGAATGGCTTGGCTGTTATTACGGGGCGTCGATAACACTGCAGTTTCTCAATCAGCTGAAATTTGACACATTATTCCAGATGCAGGAGAAAAGCTTCAGAATGTGCATTTAAAGGGGTAGTTCACCCACAAATGCAAATTTAAAGCATTTACTCCCCCTCACATTGAAGAGGAAATCAAAGTCAGTTGTTTTGGACCCCACTGACTTTCATAAACGAGGGTGGCTAAACAGAAGTTTAGTTTTTAGCTGAACTGTTCCTGTAAGCTGTGTGATGTTTGAGATGACTGCTTCTAGAGCTTTTGTGATTCACATTTCACAAGAACTCCTGTAATATATGATGATAGATGATCGTGAAGAGCTCGGCCAGCACGGCGCTGGCCAGACGACTGATTTGGGACACATATTTCCAGCCCCAGCTGTAAACACAAAGGAAACAGAGCCGTTTCCACAGAAACCAGCCATCTGAGTGTGTTGTACGAGAGCAGCTGCTTTCTGATTCTGATGTGTATTTGATGCACAAACTTCGTCTGAAACACGTTTGGTCTTGACTGCTCAAGGCCTCTTGCTGCGTCCACACAGTTTGGCATTGGCTGTTCCGTTTATCTCGTCGTTTAAGGTCATGTTTTTTCAGATTCAGTTTTTCTGTGTAAAGTGGCAATGTGAAATCTACCTGGATTCAAACACTCGTTGAGGACTTTGTTTCACTGACCTGGCTCAGTGCACTGAAGTCTCGAGAGCTTTAGTAGCGTTCTCCAGGGCTTGGGTTTCCTGTAGATCTGGTTCCTCTGCTCTTGTTTAGTTTGTATTAGAGTTACTGTTCTCCTTCCCTTCAGAAGCGGTCCTAATGTGGACACTGACAGCTCATATTAACCACAGGAATGGAGGCCGGCCTTTTGTAATGCATCCTACTGCTGAAGAATTGTCTTCTAACTTTTGAAACATTGACCCACATGGCAGCTCTCAGCTCTCAAAACAAACCTGAGATTGTGGGACTCATGCCAGCGGCGGCTTTTCCGCTGAAGATAAGCAGGAGCGAGCCTGGTCCAGGACCTGATGGAGACCTCCAGACACCTGGAGGAGACTGTGCCGTGATGGGGAACGTTCTTTGGAGGAGGTGTTCAGTTGAGCTCCTGACTTTGGGGTTTTTATAATGTTCTGGGTGATTCCCAGGTTTTTTCACATCAATCAAATGCATGTGGCATACGAATCAGATGTGTGTGTGTGTGTGTGTGTGTGTGTGTTGCATAATGCAGTTGTTGCTCTACAGGAATGTATTGTGACATACTCCAGCATTACAGCAACACAGTGAAATTAAAACGTTTGGATTGACAGTGTGAGAGGATTTTTCTTCCTCCTCTCTGACACGTCTGCCTCCAGTTTCTGGAAAATATTAGGCAACGGATAAAACTCCATCAAAGGAAATGTGCAAGAGTGTCCAAACAAGAATGTTAAAACGACGTCTCATCCTTTCCCTCACTGGCCTGCAGAACAGGAGACTCATTGTGAGAGAAGCTAATTCTGTTTTGGAGGAAACCGTGGCGTCTTGTACTGGTGTAACCGCAGAGTTTAGTTTCTCATTGTGAAGGGTCTTCTGATGTTAATGGCTGTTTGATTCTAATGTGAGAGTCAATGAAAACAACACTTAATGTGCTTTTTATTACAGTTTGATTCACCTTACTGAACAGATCCAGTATTATGTTTGTAAGCTGCTTGTTGAAACATACTGGCCACATATATACAGCAGTGTTTTAAGACTGGCAGTGAATCCTCTCATTTGAATCCTTTAATGTGTAAAGCAGGAGTCACACTATGTTGATATAGTGATGATAACCAGTGACCGACTGTGAACAAGAAACATGAATGAAAGCCTGTTTATTTCATCAGATGATGGTTCATTAGATGAAAAATAAAATCTAAAATAATGTAAAGATAAGGGAAATGAGCATGAACAATTAAATATCCAGTATAGAAAAAAAATCTAACATTGGCTTATTAAAAAATCTAATTATGATTTTTCTGTAAAAAAAAAAAAAAGCTTTATGTTTGCTGTGCTTGTTTGTAGGTCTGCACAATGTTGCCCCAAATTGTGTAACTTTATATATAAATATGGTTGTGTAAGTAATATTATTTATTGTAATATGTCACTGTAAAATAAAAAAATCTAGCATTTAAGAATATATATATATATATATATATATACACACATATATATATATATATATATATATAAAAAATTAATTTTTTTTTCAAACTTTAAAATATTATGCTTTTATTTGTCAGAAAAGTGCAGGGAGCCCTTAAAGTGTTTCTTTTATTGACAACAGCTGGATTATATGTGCTTCTCATTACAAGTTTGCTAAGACAGTTTGGCTTGTGTTTCATTCCCAAATGTATGTCATGAGTAGCTCCGTCTCAGAGATGCAGATGGAGTTGTGGATCATTTACTGTGAATCGAGTAGCTCTGAGAAGCTGAAAACACAGACCATGAGCTGCTCATGTGTAGTGCCGCGCTTCACTCTCAAACACACTCCTTTAATGAAATCACAGCCTTTGCTCTTTGAGAATCGCACGAAGCCATATCGTGATTTCTGTTTTGATTAATCATGCACTACAGTATGGTGGTTGTCACTACCTGAATGCTTCAGGAGTGTGTTTTTGGTAGTAGAATGGGGTTTCCATTCTCATTAATCAAAATCCATGACCATATTTAGCTGCGTTATGCGCACGGCCACTGTGTCCTACAGGCCAAGGAGTCAAATGAGGCCAGTTTATTTTCTGTCACTGTGCAATAAGAATAACAGCTGAGCGGTCTTGAGAGGCCTGTACCATCTCTAGCATGCTTAGTATCAACATACACGAGCCAAGAGCTGCTGTTATGCCTCTTTACCCATTCCTGGGTCAATCCGTCTGCTGTATACATCACAGTGAAGATATAGCAAGAGCACTTCATAACACACACATATATTATATACAGTACCATCCTCCCTGTTCCCATGCAGAGACGCTTAATCTATTATGCTCTTATATTTCCAAAAAGCACGAAAAGGTTAAAATAGCAGTTAGAGGCTGATGGAGAGTGTTTGCACTCATACGTACCCATCCTTTTCCTATTATGTCATCACAACAGGAATGTTCAAATAGAGAAAAACAGAGGATTATTTTTGCCATCTGGGCAGGGAAGTCTGACAGGAATGAATGTATAACACGAGTGAAACGTCCATGAGACACAAACCAAAACAGGAAAGCATGACTGGATGTTCCATAGCCTTAACAGAAAAACACATTCCCACTCTACTCAAGCTACTGGTTTGCATTTGACATCCAGACGTTGAGTGGAGCGGCCCTACTGATCTTTGACCTTTAGAAAATATAGATAGGTTAAAACATGTTTTGTGCTCTTCTTATGAGTTTTTAACGAGAGTACAGACACAGTTATACAAACACTGTATTGGAAGAGTGCTTATACTGCCATGCACTCCAGTGCTGTACCGGGTGCGCTAATGAGCAAGTGTACTATCAGAAACGCCAAACACGTGGAGCTGGATATGTGATGTAAACGTCAAAATGTATTACTTTGCTAATAATGCACTATGGTAAAAGTGTTTTGAGCTCACAACATAGTATTGTTCAAGGAACTGCATTAAAATACGTCTTTAACCAATAATCTGCACCTGTAATCAGTGTATATAGAATACATTTTTTGGTGTTTTATTGTCACTAGTGCTTATTTCAGCTGGTACCTGCAGTGAACTATATATACATGTGTTTTTGGAGCTGCAGGAATGTTTAGTTTGCTGTTTTCTGTGAATGATGTGTTATCAGTGAATTAGCTGTTGACTAGCAGTGATGTTAAACTCGCACATATGGAACTCATGACTGTTGTTGTGCTTTTTTGTAGTCTGGCTGAAATGAGTAAGTGGAAAGTTCTTGTCAGCTCTGGACAATAGGAGGACTAGCATTGGGTGTAAAAGTTTTTAACATTGCTAACAAACACAGGATGTGACCTTCCTGCCTTCAGATGTATAGCCATAGCCTTCGAACCACGCAGATGAAAAAACGCAATAAAAGCGGACCTTTCTAGAGCTAGGAAGGGGAATGAATCACAGGGAATGTTTAGTGATAGTGTGAACAGATGCGTCAGTGAGTGCTTATTACTTTTAATTTCCTGTTTAAATGTTTTTGCTGGTGAATATTGAGGGGTTTAGGATCACTAGGATCACCTTCATGCAGTGAATGCAATGAAATACCAACACAGTCTCGTGACAATTCATTTTATTTTACATATTTGTCATATATGTATTAGTGGCTAATGAACTTGTATGATCCACATGTTTTTGTATGATCTGCATACGCCCCAGTGACAATTAGGTTTAGTGGTGCACTTTTTTCGAAAAATTGTATGTTTCTGTTCGATTCACATCATATGAAATCATCACCTCATGAAACAGTCAGGTTTTGCTGTGAGATCGAGCTGGCAGTGCTCACATACGAACACAGAGAGAGCAGCCATCTGGTTTAACCAGGAACTATTTACTACATTTTTAAATGAAGTCATTGCAGTTTTTCAGCATGAATAAAGTAGCCTGATCAGAGATTATTCACAAACGTCTGTGCTATAGAAATGTTTGTGCTCAGTTGACATGTGTTTGTGCTATTAGCTGATTTCTTTACTGAATCGGGTAATTAAAACCACTTAGACATCAGATCCTGTTTTCAGCACACCATTCATTCACGATTCCCTCCAGAACGTTCAGATTTAATCATGGGCGTTCCCTTCAGTGGATTACTTTCACAAAATGACTTAGTTCTAGTATTTGCCTTCTTATTTTCAAATAAAATATCTACTTTATAGTCTTTTGTATCCAGATCTTTGACTAATCAGCATAAGGTCATATTCTGTTGACACTCTTTACACTTCTCACCCAGATCAAGCTGAAACCTGCAGTAGCTCTCACTCCAAGCCCTAACACCATTTGAGCTGCTAATCACGATCTTGATTGGGCTGTTAAGAGCTTAATGGAGAAAAGCACTCCAGCTTCCTTTGGCTTTTAAGATCCAGTGAGTTTCTGTGTGTGGAACAGACTGTCTGCATCTCACAAAACACGCACGGCTGATTAGGCTCTAATATACACGGCACACAAAGGAAAGTCCTGCAAGAGCAGCTTCAAAATCTCATTAATCACATCCTCCATTCATGAGGCACAGTGTATTCCAGCCAGCGTCATAAACTCCTTCACGCGGTTCTGCTGTGAGTTGCGGGCGACGTGTGGTCAACAGATCACCAAATCAACGTCAGGTGATCGGCTTCAGTCCTGAGATGATGACGGGCAGCTTTGGCGTTTAGAGCTTCAGCAGCCTAAAGAGGAAATGCCTGTCAGTTATAATTGTCCAGGATTTAATGTGTGTGGAACAACTCATCAGCATGCAATGTTAATGAGATTGTTTACAACGCTTTATTGCGTCCTGTGAGACCCCATCTACATTTACCCTTGGGGAAGAAAACCGTTTTATTGAGCTGACGGCATGGACATGACTCGTTCTGCTGTTTTGACTGAGAACTTGGTGTGTTGGACATTGATGTGGTGTTTACACTGTTGTTCAGAGGTTTGAGGTCCGTTCTGTTCACCAAGGCTGCATTTATTTGATCAAAATACAGTGAAATATTATTACAGTTTCAAATAGCTGTATTCTATGTGAATCTCTGTTAAACTGTAATGTATTTCTGTGATGTGCAGCTGTATTTTCAGCATCATTCCTCCAGTCTTCAGTGTCACATGATCTTCAGAAATCAGTATAATATGCTGATCTGCTGCTCGAGACACATTTCTGATTATTATCAATGTTGAACACAGTTGTGCTGCACAATATTTCTGTGGAAACTGTGATGCATTTTATTTTTCAGGATTCACAGATGAACAGAAAGTTCAGAAGAACAGCATTTATCTGAAATGGAGATCTTTTGTAACATTATAAATGTCTTTACTGTCACTTCTGATCATTTTAATGTGTTCCTGATCAATAAAAGTCCTTGATCAGCTTTTAGAATTACAAATCATGCTGACGCCAAACTTTTGAATGGTTTTGTATTTTAAACACAATAATGAGGATTATATTGATAAGCTGATGTGGCTAAGACTTAATACCAAACCAGAATTCAGCACTGAGTTATAATATAAAGCTCAAGGTTTCCAAACTGAGAGTCAAGGAAGGAAACAAAACAGCAGCACCTTGACCTTAAAAACGTTATATTTCTCATGATTTATGATTTATAATGAAAGCTTCTTTATCATTTTCATTCCAGCTTCAAAATTAAAAGACAAATCCAGAATTGACCATAATTCCATTCTCAAATTCAGACCTGTCTGGATAAAGCTGTGTACTGTAGTAGATTTGGAAAGCAACTGTAATGTTTCTAGTGATGAGGTGTTGTGGGTGGTCCAGACTGGCCGTCTCAATCCAGCGATTGTAGAGTTGAAAGCTCTGAACAGCCACGGTCTCAAACACAAACCCAGATGGTATGGTGTCTTAAACATGGCCTCCTCTTTTTCAAGTCGTTCCCGACTCATGTGCGCAGATTCATCCGCAGGGGAAATTTGCTGATTCAGATCCGACATGCTGTTGTGGCCCAATAAAAGTAAAAAAGACACTAGGTCTTTCATTAGGAGCGCTTTGGGCCTCCGGAAGTCGAGTCAAAGAGCATCTTCACTGAAGTTCCCAGGCTTCTGCTGGAGGACTCCGATTGAGAGAAAGAGCAATAAAGAGACCGTGAAAGCACTTGAAATGTGTTCTTTGATTGTTGAAGCTGTTTGGATGTGCAGTCTGTAATAATCTGTAAATAACCTGCAGCGGTGCTGATTTATACTCATATCAAGGCGATTTCCTTTCCTAAATGTGAATTCTTTAATAAGCTAATATGCTGAATTTATCGGGCTTGAATGGCTTCATGTGAAAACAGCATGTTAAATGCAGGGATTTATTTTTAGTTGATCCAAGCACAGAAAAGTGCTGGAAAGCAGCAGTGTTTACTGTAAAGCGTTTGGCCGACGGCACAGCAGATGAAGCTTCATTAATCAAACATCTTCATCCGTCCCGCGTGAGGCTTGTGTTTGTGATGGCAGCTCAGGGGCTTTCAGTGCCTGGATTATTTTGAGTGGTTTGCAGAGATGATCAAATGTTCCACTGTGGCGCAAGCTAAAAACATGCATGAGAAGACGCATGATCATTTATTATGCCCTTTAGCAGTTCTGTATCCTGCTGAATCTTTTAATATCATGAAAATGAATTACAGCTGGCTCTGTCAAGCTCCAAAATCACCAAAAAGCGCCATGAAGAAGCTGTGCAGAATATTGCATGTCTTCTGGGATCATATGATGGTTTTATGTGAGGAACACATCAAAAACAAGTCGTTATTCTCTGAAAATCTAGATGTTTATGACATTCTGTAGGAGAAGCATTGATTTGTGAACAGATCGTTTGTCTGATGTCTGTTGATTCATTTCCAAAACCAGTCTGAATGATTTGTTCATGAATCAGGCTGATCTACTGTCTGATTCACTGTCTGATTCAACGATTCACTGTCTGATTCCCTGATTCACTGTCTGATTCACTGATTCACTGTCGGATTCACTGATTCACCGATTCACTGTCTGATTCACCGATTCACTGTCTGATTCACTGATTCACTGTCGGATTCACTGATTCACCGATTCACTGTCTGATTCACCGATTCACTGTCTGATTCACCGATTCACTGTCTGATTCACCGATTCACTGTCTGATTCACTGTCTGATTCACTGATTCACCGATTCACTGTCTGATTCCCCGATTCACTGTCTGATTCACTGATTCACTGTCGGATTCACTGATTCACCGATTCACTGTCTGATTCACCGATTCACTGTCTGATTCACCGATTCACTGTCTGATTCACCGATTCACTGTCTGATTCACTGTCTGATTCACTGATTCACCGATTCACTGTCTGATTCACTGATTCACAGATTCACTTTCTGATTCACTGATTCACTGTCTGATTCACTGATTCGGTTGCAGCTGCTCACAGGAGTGGACATTATTAGTGAATAATGATTTAGTCACATGAGCCACTTTTATGATACTTATGGTGCTTTCATATACTTTTTAAAGCTTGAACGCTTCAATCCTCATTCACTTATATTATGTCTTCATGTCTTGAACATGAAAAAACTATACAGGTACAAGTACAGTATCTCAGTGATACTAAATTAGCACTGCTTGAACTGCATGAGGGTGAGTAAATGATGACAGACTTATTTTTTGTTTGTTCCTTTGGCATCTTCAGTCAGTGAATTTGTACCTCAAAACTCCAAAAGTTTAGTGTTGCTTTTCGAGCAGTATGAAGAGTATTCGAGGAAACAAAGGTAGCGATGCAGGAGTCATCAGCAGATAGAGGAGGATTTAGAGAGCGAGAGGATAATCTGAGCTTTGAGCTGGTTTTGTGCTTCTCGATTCCCACCGGTGTTTTCGAGAGCAAATCCCTCACTCCTAAAAAGAAACAGCCTGGCTAATTTGGTGCTTTCACAGGGTTTTAGATGCTTGTTTTGTGGATTTGGACTAGTCAAGCTGAGAAACCAGGTGGTGTACTACAGCTAAAACAGCTGAGCTCCAGATTTAACCAGCTGAGAGTTGCAAATTAAGTTGTTTTTCACTTCAAGATACTCAAACTGTGCAGATCCAGTGTTTTTAAGTTAATATTGTTTCCTGGAAATCTCGGGGGGCAAAACCAGAAACTTTCCCCTGTGAAAAGCTAATGAGAAATGTGCAGTGTTTGTGCTGTAAAGCATCATAAGTCATGTATAAGCACAGAAAGTCGTCTGACTGCCACAAACCTGTCAAAAAGCTTTCCAGATCATTTGTAGAGCCTCAGGTTTAGATGTATATGGCTGGATTGTGTGATTTATGTGTGGATGCACAAGTTAAAGCTGAAATCAAACAGCAGCAGTTTCCCCATTAAACACTGAACATACGGATTTAAACGCTAGCGCCACGCGTGGAATTAGACCAGCAGGTGTTAATGAATTCATGAATAATTAGATTCAGTATATATTTGATATAAGTAGTTCATTCTATCGGAGTTCAGAGTGAAAATGTCTGAATTAGTGAAATGACCCTAAAGCTGGATTTGCACAGGATCGGTGGAGCAGGTCATGCTTTTTCCTCTGAAATGTTCCCAGAAGCCTGTAAATATGTGCTCACATCCGTCAGTCCGCTTACTGTAGCTGTGGAAGCGTTAAACTCCAGATGCTGATGATGGAGCTTGTGAATGTCGGTGGAGGGAACAGAGGAGCACAGGTTCAGTGATATGGAAGATGAGCCTCACGAAGGCTGTTTGTGATTGAGAAGCTCTTGAGTAACTCTCCCAACACACTCCTTATTGCTCCTCAGGGACCCTTCCTAAATATGTGTGTGAGTGTGTGTGTGTGTGTGTGTACACGTTTTTGTGACAAATGAGGACATAAATGTGTATAATGACAAAGGTATGACAGGTATTACAAGGAGAAGGTGACTTTTCAGGACATTACCCCATGTCCCCACTTTTCAAAACGCTTATAAATCACACAGAATGGAGTGTATTGAAAATCTGAAATAGCAGAAAGTCTCCTGTGAGGGGTAGGTTTAGGGGTAGGGTTGGTGTAGGGCAATAGAATATACGGTCTGTACAGTATAAAAACCATTACGCCTATGGGATGTCCCCACTTTTCACAAATGTAAACGTGTGTGTGAGAGAGTGTGTGTGTGTGTGTGTGTGTGAGAGAGTGAGTGTGTGTGTGTGTGTGTGTGTGTTGTGAGCGTCAGCCTGGGATGTTTCCAGCGCGGCTCTCCGCGCTCTCAGCTGGGTCTGCTTTGCCACCAGGTCCCGGATCTGCTTCTCCAGCTCGGGCCGTGTCCTCACCTGCACTCAAAGGTCGACACACATCCGCCATTAAAGCAAGTAACAGTGAGTAAAACAATGGAAATGTGTGTGAATAGAGTATTAGTGTAAGCGAGATTAGCGGCAACCACGCTGGCGATGCTAGCGGGCTATATGCTAATAGCGGACTCGGAAGTCAAAAATAGAACTAGTGCTAACAAAGCGCTCTGATTGTTTTTGTTGTAGAATACGATAGGGGATATATTCACACGTTATAAAACTGAAAAAGGATTGTGTATAAAATTGATTTTAAGATAAAAAATTAGACGACAAAGAATTAACTGAGCTCAAACTCAAACCACACGGCAGCAACAAACAAAGTGTGTGTGTGTGTGTGAGTATTTGTGAGTGTGTGTGTGTGTGTGTGGGGGGGGGGGGGGGGCCCGAACAAAGGTGGTTTAAATAAATATG